>NC_016091.4:24639478-24902128 GCF_000004515.6 Glycine max
CCATACTTGATGTACATTGTATATTGGTTAAATGTTGGACATGCTGAATGAGATGTTGTTTCTCAAAATGGTACAGAGCAAAAAAAAAAATCAGTTGAATCAATTCGAAAAAGAAAAAGAAAAGCAATAAAGTTGAGTGAATAAGATCTTAAATGGAAAAAGAATGATGAGACTCTTGGTTCTACTCTTTTTGTTTAAATTTTATCTTTAGGTTTTCTTATTTTTTCTTAATTTGCACTTATTCCCCATTGCTCCTCTGTTCCTTTGGAATTTAGCTACTTATTCCATATTTTTCCCTACCTTGTCCTTGGCCCCATTACAACCTTAAAAGACCTTTTGATCCTCATGTGCTTGTGTTTATGGGTTGATTGTCAATTTTAGAATCTTGCCAAGTTTATGTGGTGCTGGTTTTCATGGGTGCTTTGAGGGTAAATAGTAGCCTAGACACTTGAGAGATAGAGTGTATATCTTGTGAGGCTTTATCACTTTTCATTCTTGAGCTGATCAACTATTTTGTCATGATTAGGTTGCTTGGATGATTTTCTTGAATGTCTTGACTCTTCGGATCTCTTCATGTTAGATGTTACCCATTCCTTTCATTCCTTGATGTTCATTGAGAAATATGTGAATGTTTTTATTGGTTTCTCTTTGACATCCTTGGATTTTGTTCTTTGTTTCATTTTGCCCAGGAGTGCAAAAGGCTAAGTATGGGGGGTTTTGATGTGCCATTATTTTCTCCTATTTCTTAACCCTTTCTGCACCATTTTAATTACTAATTATTCTTAATTGTCAAATTAATTAGCCAGTTTTATTACTTCGGCTCATTCAGTTGATGCTTTTAATCTAATTTCAGGAATTAATGAAGCATTGGACTTAATCCGGATTTTGGTCATGGACTTCAAGAGGGAAAATAAAGCAACGTTTACCTAGGTTAATTTTTAATTAGGAGATTGCAATTTTATTTTTATGTTGTTCAGTGTTTATTTCATTTTGGGCCAGAATAATGTAATAGGGCCCAGTGACTCTGAGTGACCCTTATAAATAGCAGCCTTGGGATTCGTGTAAAGGAGGCTATTCTATTAGGCTATTATTCAGAGCATAGGGTTTAGGGTTTTATGTTTTGGAGCTTATTGTTACTGTTCATGTAATGCATTTTTCCATTCTCTGCTTCTAATTGCAATTTCGTTTTTATTTCTTCTTCTGCCTTTAGTTTCATTTATGTTTCTGCTTTAGTTTCATTCTTGTTTCTATTTCCAGTTTCATTTACGTTTATGCCTTTAGCTTTAATTGCGTTTTCTGTTTTTGGTTGAAATTACGGAAGGCTAAATTTCTGGTGTTGTTTCCTTCTGAGGACGAAGCTTAACACTCTTCGAGGTTCTGTTTATAATGTAGCTTCCTGGCAGTTTTCCCTTCACCAATTAACCCACATGTGTTCTGTTAATTTGTGCACGCTTTGTGTTCGATTAATTGCCTCTGTGCTTAAATTATGTTCGTGCTTAATGAACAAGGGGTTAATTGGTGTATGTGTTGCTTAATCACATATTGACAGTCCTAAATTGATTTTTGCTTAGTAAATTAAAATAGGGTTGGATTAAGTGGTTAACTGTTAGGGACAAATTCTTCATATCCTAGGACAAGAGATTGGCTTCTGAATCAGAGGAAACAACACGTTTTTACTATTATTAATTTCGTATTCCAGTTCGCTTATTCTTTAATTCACACAACAAACAACCCCCCCCCCCCTTGTTACTGTTACTGCAAGTATATTATGAACATTTGGTTTATCATTGCTTGTTGGGAAACAACCTAGGATCACTTCCTAGTTACTGCATTTTAATGTTTATTTGATTCAGGTACGGCCTCGATCACAATGCATTATCCACATTCTCCCCCTTTTTTGATGATGACGCTCATTATCCAAGGCTTGATCTTTTTGACATCATCAAAATCTTCATGATTTATATTCTCCCCATTTTTTATGATGACAACCACCTGTAGGTTAAGAGCAACAACAAGAAAGAAATATCCATTTGTATATAGTTTTACTCCCCCTTTGTCTTGCAATGATTGCTTATATGAGACAGTTGAAGATTTCATATATATAAAAAGTTGTCTCATAAAGATTTCATATAACTTTTATCTATCTCTCCCCCTTTGTCAACATCAAAAACAAATTATGAATAGAGAGGAGAAAAATGTTACCACTTGTTGCAATGTATGAGAATCAAGTGATATCAAAAGGCATTAAAACAATCATTCAATATTAATCAAGTAAAAACAAGTACAATAACACATCAATCAAACACAATCAAATACAATCAATCATCAAACATTTCAAATCAAATTAATTAAATTAACAATCAACTAATTATGCACAATAATTTCTATTAAAAAATATTTAAATTTCAATTTTCAATTTTCAAATTTTAAATTTCAAATTGCAACTTCCAACTTCCAACTTCAACTTCCAGTAACTTCCCCTTCCAACTTCCAACTTCAACTTTCAACTTTCAATAACTTCCATTTCTAACTTCCAACTTCCATTTTCAACTTTCAACTTCCAATAACTTCTACTTCCAACTTCCAACTTCCAAATTTTAATTTCAAATTTCAAATTTCAATTTTCAATTTTCAAATTTAACTTTTCAAATTTCAATTTTCAAATTCAAATTTCAAATTTCAAAATTTCCTTTTCTAAATTGAAATATTTTTCTTAAAATATGAAACTAATTTGAAAAGTTTAATAGATTCTTTAAAGACAATCAAAAACTCAATCAGGAACAGCCATCAAAGATAATCATCAAATACAATTAATCAAATATAAAATATAATCAATCAATCAAACTAACAAACATTGAATATCAATCAAGCAAAAATAAACACATCAATTAAAAAACACAATCAATCAATCATCAAACATAATCAATCAAATTCAATCACAATCATCAAGGACAATCTAAACTCAAGTAGGAAACAAGCATCAAAAGTAATCAATCAAAGACAAGTGACCTGTTGGTATCATTTGATATCACTTGTTGGGCTTGTTGATCAAGTGGCCTTTGTTGTCTCCATAAATCACATATTCATTTTTCTTGAGATTCACTTTTCTTGGGGATAAATGTGGCCTTTGCTTGTTGTCTTCATAAATCACATATCCACTTATCTTGGGGAGAAATATGAATAAACTTTGATGCATGCCATTTGTTTGGAGAAATTGCTATCAATGTATCAACTTTTCTCTTTTCCGTTTTCATAGTCTTTCAACATGAGACCCAGACTTATGATTTTATTCTCTGAATCACTTGTAGAATTTATGATATTATCTTCCCAAGTGATGTATCCTTTCTTTTCTTTCTTCTCTTTGAAATTCCTCTTGTCGTATTTTTACATTCTTCTTTTAAAGACAGAAAGACAATCGAATATCATGTGCCCAAGTTGATCGTATTCAGCATTTTGGGGCTCAGGAGGAATCTTCTTCTTTCTTCTTTCATCATCATTCCATTCTTCTCTAGTTTTTTTATATAGTTGCATTTCTCTCTACCATTGTAGGAATAAAGGAATCAAATTCAATGGTTTCCCATATCTTTAAATCTATAGCTTCTATAAAGATCTGCATTCGGGTTTTCCAATAATGATAACCCTCACCATTGAACATAAGAGGCTTATTAATAGAATTTCCCTCAGGAAATGCAAAGTTAGATGAGGCCATATCTATTCTTGAAGTTTTTAAACTTTATACAAGAATCTTGCTCTGATACCAATTTAGAATGCAAAAGAAGCAGCAATCAATTTAATATTGTTCTTTAAACATGCAAGACAAAATTGATTGCAATAAAATGAATGAGATAAGGGAAGAGAGAATGCAAACCCAACTTTTATACTGGTTCGGCAAAGTCCATGCCTACGTCTAGTACTCAAGCAACCCACTTGAGATTTTCCTCTCCCTTTGTAAAAATTCGTTTACAAAGTCTGAACCACACAGGGACAACCCATCCCTTGTGTTCAGGAATCCTTACAACTTAAGAGACCCTCAGTCCCTTAATCAATCTCTTTGAAAGAGAAGAAAGAAAGAAGAATTCTCTCTTGAAGAGAAGGATATTACGATTGAAGTCCATGGAGAAACTCTTAATGGATTTGCAAGTGTTTGCCCAAGAGTTTCTTTTGAGAGAGCATTTGGCAATGAAGTTCTCTTGGAATATCTCTCTCTTACATTTTGTGTCCCAAGTCACCTATTTATAGGCCTTTGATGTCCATTCAAAAATCTCTTGAACAGATGTGACTCTCAGGAGTTATTTTCTGAAGAGTTGTGACTCTTGGGGAGTTATATTCTGAATTTCTGAATTCTTGACTTGGATCAAACTTGAGAAGCACTTATCTTTGGCATCATCAAAATCATGTATACGTACATTCACACTCTGGAGGCAGCAAGAGGAGCGGCTTTTGCAGAGAGACCTAGGTTTTATAATTAGAGAGAGATTAGTGAGTTGCATAATGATTGTGAGATGCTGAGAAAAGGAGGAGGGATCCCCCTTCTTGTGTAAGGAACTTAATAGAAGCGGGATTGAAACTTAGTTTTAAATGAGGGATCTACGGATTAAGTTTTAGCTTCTTAATATGCTGTGATGATAATGTTGTTTAATCTAAGCCTAGTCCAACAAGAGGGATTTAAGGACAAAGTTTAGGTTAAATTACTCTAAACTTACGTAAGTTGTTTAAGCTTAGCCTAGTCTTAAATGAGGGATCTGCGGACGAAGCTTAGTTTAAATTAGTCTAAACCTACAAGAGCTGCTTAAGTTAAGCCTAGTCGAACAAGAGGGATATGAGGATGAAGCTTGAGTTAAGCTAGCCTAATGAGGGATCGAGGTTTAGTACTTTAGGCTACAACATAGAACTCAAAAGCATGATTGATTAGAGAAATATCATTATATGCATCAGCTTGTTTGTTAGAAAGACCCAACACTTTTACCTAGTGCTGTGAATCTTGCTTACTTGCATTTTTTCTGTTTTTAGCCTAGACCTAGTTTAATTATGTTCTAAACCATCGATTATCAATGTTTCTTTCAACAATGCCTTATTTCTAAATTTAACCCTGTCTAATACTATTTCCCTGAGTTCGATACTCAGATTCATCCGTTTTTATTTTAAATACTTGACAATCCGGTGCGCTTTCCAGTGAATTGAATTTCCCTTGAACATATTTGTATAAATGAAAAAATTGGACCAAAAAGTAACTGCAAGGGAAATCCAACACTAATCCAAAACCAGAATTAGATTTTCACTATGCATTAAGAATCCTTACAATAATCACAGTCAATCTACAATTCCCACCCCGAATAAAGAGACGTAGGCACCCAACACTAGGGTCCTTTGTGAACAAGATCCTAAGAAAACCTTACTCTTAGCCCAAACTAGAAACACTGCTTCTAGCATGCCCTAAGCGATTCATGCACAAACAAAAAATGTATAAAACCATACACAAAAAACCAAGATTAAAGATAGATACAACCTCATCAATCCTTTTCGCAAAACATTACTTGACTGAAGAGGTGTTCTTCTTGAACTCAAGAAAGTGACACAACTCACTTACCACAAAAGATCTTCACAATCAAAAGATTTGAAGGTGTGAGTTACTTCTTCTAAGAACTTTTATTCTCTTCTTTCTTTAACCAATAACAACACATGATCTTAGCACATTCAGAGGCTTATTGTGTTATTTTCAAGATATTGAGATTATTTAGAAGAGAACACAAGCTGGTTATTTATAGAGAAAACAGTTATAACCGTCTGTAATTGATTAAATCTACATGATAATCGATTAATTCAATAAAGTAATCGATTAGATTATCTTTTTAATCAATTAAATTGTTCTTCCAAACACCTAGAAATAACTCAAAAACAATGTAATTGGTTAGATACTCAAACTAATCGATTAAAGTGTTATTGATCACTTCTGAACTACTTATAGAAAAAGCAGTAATTGATTATATCACATGGTAATCGATTCAAGCAAATACTCCTGAATAAATTAGTCATTGTCTCAAAAACAACTGTGTAATCGATTACGAGAAGGTTGTAATCGATTAAACCAATATGAGACATAACTCTACAAGCTTCAGACAACTTGTGTAATTGATTACCATAAGGCTATAATCGATAAAAACAAAGAGTTTATGATGGAAGCTTGCTTGAGGGGCTTCTATGGAGGCTGGATCTTTGAGCTTCAATGAGGTCCTTCAATGGTGATTTTCCACCATGGAGGTGTAGCGGAAGACAAAGGAGAAGAGGTGAGAGGAGGCGCCAACCACTAGGGAATAAGCCTTGGAAGAAGGAGCTTCACCACCATGAATGTGCCTTGGATAAGAAGCTTGGAGAGGATGCTTCAATGAAGGAAAAGAAAGAGAGAGAGAAAGAGAGAGGGGGGAGCACAAAATTGAAGGAGTAAAAGAGGGAGAGAAATTGAACTTTGAGTTGTGTCTCACAAGACTTTCATTCATCAAAGTTACCACAAGTGTTACACATACTTTTATTTATAGCCTAGGTAGCTTCCTTGAGAAACTTCCTTAAGAAGCTTCCTTGAGAAACTTTCTTGAGAAGCTAGAGCTTAACTACACACACCCTTCTAATAACTAAGCTCACCTCCTTGAGAAGCTTCCTTGAGAAGATTCCTAGAGAAGCTAGAGCTTAGCTACACACACCTCTCTAATAGCTAAGCTCACCTCCTTGAGATGAGAAGCTAAAGCTTAGCTACACACCCCCTATAATAGCTGATCGAGGCCGTACCAGAATCAAATAAACATTAAAAAAATGCAGTATCTAGGAAGTGATCCTAGGTCATCTCCCAACGAGCAATGGTCAACCAACGTTCATAATAGATAGTGATAAAACAGTAACGAATTGGGGGGGGGGGGGGTTGTTTGTTTTTGTAATTTAAACAGCGAGCAAATTTTAATTAGAAAATAACATAATTAAAACATGTTGTTTCCCCTTGATTCATAAGCAAGTCTCTTATCCTAGGTTACGAGGATTTATCCCTAACCAGTTCAACCACTTAATCCAACCCTAAATTAAATTACTAAGCAAAAATTAACATAAGGCTGTCATTATGTGATTAAGCAACACATACACCAATTAATCATGAACGAAACTGATCATTAAGCATGAACGTAAATTAAGCACAGAGATAATTAATCAAGCACTAAGCATGCATGGATTAATAGCAACATTATAGAGTAATTGGTGAAGAGGAAAAACTAATCAGAATTCAATAGTAATAACAAAACCTCAAAGAGAGCTATGCTTGATCCTCAAGAGCTGGAGATTTAGCCTTCCATTAATCAGCAGAAAACGAAATTGTAGATTGAAGCAGAAACGAAATTGCAGAAAACGAATTTTATTCTACGTGAACGATGTGCATGAATAGTAAAAACTGGAATTCTAAAACCCTAGAATTATTCTCCTCCCCAAAAACTCCCTAAACTAAAACCCTGGTGCTGTTATATAGGTTCTCAGCCCCAAAGCTTACAAATCTATTTTCAGTCAAAGCCCATAAACGAAATAAAATAAAATATGGACAAGATAAGATAAGATTTGATAAAATAAAATTGTCTGCTCTCTTCAAGTCCAAGCCCAATTCTAGATTCAAGCCCAATTGCTTATAATTCTCCTGAAATTAAATTAAAAACACAAAATTAGTCAAGTAGGCCCAAATGATAAAACTGCATAATTAATTTGACAATTAAGGCTAATCAGTAATTAAAATGGTGACAAAAAGGGTTAAGAAATAGGAGAAAATAATGACACTAGCTAAGTTCACCCCCATACCAAATACATGAAAATATAAAAAAGTCCCTACTACAAAGACTACTCAAAATGCCCTGAAATACAAGGCTAAAACCCTATACTACTAGAATGACCAAAATACAAGGCCCAAAAGAAGGAAAAACCTATTATAATATTTACAAAGAAGAGTGGACCCTACCTTGGCCCATGGACTCAGAAATCTACCCTGAGGTTCATGAGAACCCTAGGGCCTTCTTTAGCAGCTCTAGCCCAATCCTCTTGGAGTCTTCTATCCAATACCCTTGGGGAGTAGGATTGCATCATCTCCCCTCCACCTTGGAAAGGATTTGACCTCAAATCCTGAGGTTCTTCATACTCTGGGCTCCTTCCCTTGACACCTATAAAAAGAATAAAAACATATGTATTAGTGGTATTGGGTATGTTAGAGTAGGGTAAGGTCTGAAAACCCCTTTCATGGACATCTTCCCATGAAGGAACATGGTTCCTCACCAACTCAATGCGTTGTGCTACAAGTATAGAAAAATATGGGACAAACCTTTTGTAAAAGTTTGTTAAGTCATGGCAGCCCCAGATTTCCCTTATACTTGGTTGAGTGGGCCAATCAGGAATGGCCTTTATTCTCTTAGGGTCTGTGGGAACCCCTTGATCACTATTTAAAAAATTAAGGAAAGTAATGCAATAAAGCGTACCTTTTTCTGTATTTTCATGTTGATTATTCCTACAAAAAAATAGGACAAACCTAAGGTATCCCATATGAGCA
This sequence comes from Glycine max, assembly GCF_000004515.6. Taxonomy (NCBI): domain Eukaryota; kingdom Viridiplantae; phylum Streptophyta; class Magnoliopsida; order Fabales; family Fabaceae; genus Glycine; species Glycine max. The sequence goes on from NC_016091.4 coordinate 24,648,039, forward strand.
CCTAAGTTTGTATTAAAACCAAAAATAAGAACAAACCTACCTAATGAGTCCCTATGTACATGAATTATGAACATGATGGGTGCATGACTGATTTTACAAAAGAGGGTTGTAACACTCAACACATTCATCATATCACTTAATTTAGGGATTTGGTGCCTAATAATACCTATTTTGGGCACCAACAAAGCACAAGGATTTAAGCTCTTACAAACCAAACCCTCATCCAACAACTTCTTTACTTAAGGAATAACCTCAAGCCCAAGAGGTGTGGCAGTGCTAACAAGTGTTTTTTTTTTACAAAGGAGAATATGTGGAGGTTGTATAAGAGGGGAAGTTTCTTTAATATTTGTCTTTATTTCAAAATGACTTTCCTTCTTAGCTAACCTCTTGGAGGAGATACTTACCTCCTTACACTTCTCCTTAACCATTAAAGGTTGTCCTTCTTCTTGGGGGTATATTTCTTCACTAGATTCTTTTGCTTCTTCACTTTCACTAGAGGAAGGTGAAGTAGTAGCCTCATCTTGGTTACTATAAATGTCTTGGCCCCCCATAATCATGGTTTTCTAGGTGGGGCATTGAGAAGTAATGTGCCCTTTTCCAAGACATTTAAAGCACTTTATGGAGCTAGTCTTCTCTTGCATACTAGCCTTAAGGGGTTGCTTTTCTATCGTCTTCCCCTTATCATCTTTGGGCTTAGAAGGTGTCACCCCTAAGATGCCTTGACCTTGGTCTTTCTTTGGATAAGAGTAAGAGCCATAAGATTTTTAAGTAGACTTCCTTTTAAGTTGTTGTTCTACCCTTATTTCCCAATCTAAGTTAGCCTCTACATTGTCCTTCCCATGGAAGTATGGGAGGTTAATGTTAGCCTCTTGAGGCTTTCTTTCCTTTTCTCTCCAATGGGAGTGAGGTCTAAGATGTACCCTATGCCTTCCTTCATAATAGTCACGAAGTTCTTCACTTAGGCTCTTGCAAGAGTTATGACTACTATAGGAGACATGTTTATCTTTTCTTAACTCTTGTAGTATTTTCCTTCTTTCTTCTTCCCTTATTTTCTCTTTCTCATCTTGACTTATTTCTTCCACTCTTTTTTTTTCCTTTTTCTTTTCTCTCTTGTTTTTCTTTCCACAACTTAAGGGATCTCAAATCATCTAATATCTAATACAAGGGGTCCTTAGGAGTAGAACCCTTACCATTAACACTAGATGAAGAATGAAGACTCATGTTGATTTCTAAGTTGTGGTTCTTTCTTGTTAGGGGTTTTAAAACAAAAGGTAAAAGAAACTATGGTTGAAACTAGCCAAAATAAACACTAAAAGAGGTGTGAAAGATAAGGTAAAAACTAATTGGTAAAAGGCAAGCTATCTGGCGGTTTGACAATGGAAGGTAAAGGAAATAAGCTATGAAAGTAAGCAACAAATGTAAACTAGGTGAATCCTAAGAGTATTTGGATGACCACATTTAAGGTTCCCAAGAAAACACTCACAATCCTAAGGGAAAATTGCCTAAAATTATTACACACAAATGGAAGTAGGGTGACCTTTTGGTGGCTCCCAACTTACTTCCAATGAAAGGCCTTTTTGTTACAAAATGTGAAAGCAATGAAAGTAAGTAAATTGTCAATTACAAAATTACAAAAAGGTCCTCAATTTTGGTGGTTGTTCTCACTTTGGTGATTCACTCAATTTGGAGTGCTTCTTAGTCCAATAGCTCTTAAGGTGGTTGGCCCCCTTGCTTCTTGACTCAAATTCTTCATGGGATGGCACCAATCCTTCTTTCCAATTCCCTATATGGCAACTCACAAACAAGGAAACAAAGAGACAAGCAATAACCAAAGACAAAAAAAATGAAATGAAAGCTAAACCAATGGAGTTTTAACAAGATAATTTTTCATGGATTATTCAACAATTAAAGCAATGAAAAGGACATAGAAGCAAGCTAGGACTCAAAGAGAAACTTAGAATGGCTCTAGAGTAGAGTAAAAAAAACTAAAAAAAAAGACTTGACAAACCTCTAGCTTTGGAACTTGTTTTCACACTAATTTTCAATTGAAATTTCGGAACTAAGATTGGTATAAAATAGGCACCAATTATAGAACAAATTTTGAGCCAAAACAACAAGCACACTTCCCTTTCACCTTTTTTTTCTGGATACTGATTTTTCTGCCAAATTGTGTGATTTTTCTTATTTTTTCATTTTATCCAAATCACTTGGTTTATTTTTTCTAAATTTTTTCCCGATGTCTATAAAATTTAGTATAACTTTCAGCTTAAAATTCGAAGTGACCAATTCAAAATAATTTTTACAAGTTCGTATGTCCAAGCTGCCAGCACCAGCGATTTCAGACTTCAAATTTTTTTTTTTAGCATGGAATATTGATTGCCTTGGGCTTACTTTCAACCTTCCTATGTATGTTGAACTCACTAGGCTTGTTTACCACAGTTTTAGGAGTTCAATATTCACTTAGGATCAAAATTTCAGCCAGCAATTCAATCACCAAAACTCAAATTCACAATAGACACAATCATAAGGAAACCTAAAAGTTCAAGAAAAGGTTCACAATCAAAGACTCTCTAAGAATTTTGCATGAACATGTTAAGGACTAATTAACATGCAAGATTTGACTCAAATAAAATAATAGGCTAAAAGAATTTCATACACTCATGAACAAATGAGTTAGACAAAGAAACATGAAAAATAAAATTCAGCACAACATAAGAAATCTTATGTGACAAGTTTCATGCCTTCTATGACAAAACTACAATAGGTGAACAAGTCACTCTAGATTTTTGAGGTTTTCTTATACTTTAATGTTTTTTTAAGAATGTTATGGTTTAGGTTTCAGCCACAAAAATTAACAAGACAAAAGTCAAAGGAACCTAAACCCAACACAATTCATGGTTCAAGAACATGAACAAGAAATTTGAACCATAGAAAATCAAATCTAGCTTCTATAGCAAGATTAATCGGTGGAAACTCTAAAGAATCATGTTAACAACACTTAGCACAAGACATGTGGGGAGATACATGGAGAAAAATGAAGAAACAACAATGAAGGAGAAGGTAAAGCTGAAAATCAATGGAGTTTTAAGGAACACCTACTTGAAGCTCTTGTGCTCTGATACTACTTGATGGAAGCTTGCTTGAGGGGCTTCTATGGAGGCTAGATCTTTGAGCTTCAATGAGGTCCTTCAATGGTGATTTTCCACCATGGAGGTGTTGCGGAAGACAAAGGAGAAGAGGTGAGAGGAGGCGCCAACCACTAGGGAATAAGCCTTGGAAGAAGGAGCTTCACCACCAAGAATGTGTCTTGGATAAGAAGATTGGAGAGGATGCTTCAATGAAGGAAAAGAAAGAAAGAGAGAAAGAGAGAGGGGGGAGCACGAAATTGAAGGAGTAAAAGAGGAAGAGAAGTTAAACTTTGAGTTGTGTCTCACAAGACTTTCATTCATCCAAGTTATCACAAGTGTTACACATACTTCTATTTATAGCCTAGGTAGCTTCCTTGAGAAGCTTTCTTGAGAAACTTCGTTGAGAAGCTTTTTTGAGAAGCTTCCTTGAGAATCTAGAGCTTAACTACACACACCCCTCTAATAACTAAACTCGGCTCCTTGAGAAGCTTCCTTGAGAAGATTCTTAGAGAAGCTAGAGCTTAGCTACACATACCTCTCTAATAGGTAAGCTCACCTCCTTGAGATGAGAAGCTATAACTTAGCTACACACCCCCTATAATAGCTAAGTTCACCCCTATGCCAAAATACATGAAAATATAAAAAAAAAGTCCCTACTACAAAGACTACTCAAAATTCCCTGAAATACAAGGCTAAAACCCTATACTACTAGAATGGCCAAAATACAGGGCCTAAAAGAAGGAAAAACTTATTCTAATATTTACAAAGAAGAGTGGACCCAACCTTGGCCCATGGGCTCAAAAATCGACCCTGAGGTTCATGAGAACCCCAGGGCCTTCTTTAGTAACTCTAGCCCAATCCTCTTGGAGTCTTCTATCCAATACCCTTGGGGGGTAGGATTGCATCATTTTTTCCTTCTAAAGAAACTCTTCTAACTTAGAAACTTTTCTTCTCACTTACTCATGATGCACAAAAGATATGATATGGACTAAGATGCAACATTCAATTTAACAACCAATACAAATGTCACTCAAGGGAGTTAGGCATGTGAAAGAATAAACATCTTCAAGCTTTTCTCCAAGCTTGAAGCTTTAGTCTTCATGTTGTTCATGTTGCTCCCCCTATCTCTAACACAATCCATCAATTACACATTGTTTATCAATTTCCAACACCACAAGTTCCCTTATGTTATAAATTCACCATTTACCTAATCCTGATAATTAAGAGCACATCTAACTATTATTATAAACCTAGTGAGGCATTCAACATTATGAACCCTTACCCTCACAACATCCATGATTCTCTGTAAGTGTAAATTTCATAACATAGACATAAATTCCAAAGTTGGTATCATTATATTACTCACAAACCAATACTATAAATATTTGAAATTAGTTTGGAGACCACTTAAGCCATAACCATCATCGCTTAAGCCACACTGCTCCTAGTAATCACCCTACCCACAACTTTGACCTTGCTTAAGCCATAACATTTCTTGTTAAAGCTACCAATCATTGCTTAAGTGCTAGTGTAGACAGAGGCCATTTCAGACTTTTTCACCTACATCACTTGAGCCATAACCGTCATCGCCTAAGCTACCAGTCATCACTTAAGCCACATAAATCATCACCTTAATCTAGTGCTGATAGAGGTCATTTCACCTTTTGTAAACTACCATCACTTAAGCCAAGTGGGTTATGTAGAATTTTTGAAAATTTTGAATGATTAATTGCCTCTCATGGCTTCCAAGCTAAACAAAATTCAAATTTCACATGTTACCCTAAAATTTTGCAACTTTCTTGAGAAAGAATCTAAAGGAAGGAACATGGTGATCCAAGAGATTTCGTTTACTAACTATGGTTGTTGGTGCAGATGGAGGACGACCTAATCAACACAAAAGCAAGCTCCAATCAAATTTTGATTCGTGAATAAAATTTTAGAAAAAACCATTCACTAGCTTCTTGGTGGGATTGGAAAAATGAACAAAGAGGTCAAAAAAAGGGAAAATAAAGGTTTACCAATACAATAGCAAGCACCCAAGGAAGCTCTAGACAAAAAGAAAGACCTCTAACTGTGTAGAATTCTTTTCTCTTAGCTACAGTGGGGGATAGAAGCTTGGGTAGAGAAGAAGAAAATGAGAAAACAAGAAAGGAGGGAGAAGCTTTAGCATATAAGAGATTTGGAGTGGCTTTGGGCTTTTACTAGCCATCTAAGTGATTTTCCTATACATACCCCTTCTTACATGTGCCAACGCCCAAATTCAAGTTCAATAACCATTAAAGATCCCCCAAATACAAAACACATGGAATTTCATGCAATTTTTTTATTAGTGAGTTTATTAAATAATTTAAAATTTATTTTCTTTTGTATTTTAATCAAACACTTAGCCACGCAAATAAGAAACACTATGACATTGCAGTACTCACCATCATATTATGACTTGCCCCAAGGTTTTAATATATCTCCATATATAATCATGGTACTAGGTCTTAAATTTATAATTTTTAAGATAATTTTTATTAATTTGTTATGAAAATAGGCGATTCTTATTAGAAAAATTATACCCATGTCAAATCTTTTAAACAATTATTTTAGTCCATTTTTATTTAAAAATATAGTATTTATACTTTTCTATAGTTTATTTATGGTAAAACAATTCTATTGGAATTTTTACTAATGACTAGGGATATTTTGATCATTTAACATAGGAATATCATATAACTCCTAGAAAATTGTCAAAATTTATTAAACTACCTTAATTATTATTTTATGCTTAAAAGTATATTTTCTCTCACTCCTATAATTAATTTTATAATGTTTTCCTTGATATTATATTTTATTGAAAATTTAGGTATTTTTACAATTGTTTGACTTTGTTCCAAAATAATTTTCAAAATTTACAACTGAGTAGTTCTCAATATTTTGAGCTAGCTATGTCTCTCAAAATTTTACATTTCTCATTCAATTATGAAAAAATAAATACATGATAAATAATAAAACATTCAATACAATAAAATGGGGGTGTTACAATTAGAGATGAAAATTCTACTTAGACGGTACAATAGCCACAAAAATATCCATAAATAGGTAGAATAAATACTTGCTCTTTAAGGATGGATCTAGGACAAGTATTTACCCACAAAATTTAATGGGAATGGTGCGAGTGCTATAATACCCAACCTCTCCCATTCTTTCACTTATTATAAATGCAATAATTTAGTTACAATATTTTAAATTTATAATTATATATTTTATTATTTATTAATTTAATTAATAAAATGTAGTATTGATTATTGAAGTTTAAGAATTATAATATTGATCGTTAAAAATTATTATGTTTTTATGTTTAATTATGATGTATGTTTAAATGATTTAAAGTTGTGGTTGGATTATTTAATATTATGTTTGGATGATTTAAGAAGAAATTTTTAATTTAGTTGTATAAATTTTTAATTAATATTTTTTATTGATTTCTAAACTTTACATATAAGCAATGTGCTAGTATGAATTTATAGGTATCCAATGGATATATGGATGAGGATTAAAGTTATTACTCGCACAAGTATGGAGACAAGTATAAATATCGAGATAAATACTATAGTATCCTACCCAATCTTACACACTATCTTCCCTAGTTAATTACAAAAGCGGTCATTCACAAGCATGTAAGGGTAAACTTACTACATCCTAGATTAGGAAATAATCGTAATTAAAGGATGTCTTCAATCACAATTATTACGAATATTATATACCAATTTCATATAGTTAATCATTACAAGATAGGTAGGCACACCAAACAATTAACATGCAAACTACCATGACTATGAGACAGACTTAACTACAGACAAATTTCTTAATATTTGAGTGACCAATTCAAATGTGTTTCTAGACATGGTATAACAATAATAATAGACTTCTTGGATTCAAAAAGGTTGCACATTATGTAAATTGTTAGAAAATAATTATTTCATATAGAAAAGGATGTGAATGCACTTATAGAAAAGAGAGGAAGAAAATGATAAATATAATATGTAATGCGACATAAATGAGATAAATATAAAAAAAATAGTATGAGGTGCAAGGAGGGTATAGAAAAGTAAGTGAAAATTTTGCATTGCATGGATAGGTAGTTAAGGAATAAATAAGCTTCCAAGATAAAATTATTCTCCATTAATCATGACTGACTGAAAAGGCTCCCTCTTTATTTCCACAAAAGTGGAGAAGTCCTTGCTCATTGGTTGTTTCCACGGTTCTCCATCCATTTGCATAAATGCATCTTTCCATTCACCACCTCTGACTTCCAATCGAATAGCTGTTGCCTAAAATTAGACCTCTACATTCAATTTCACACATGCCAAATGATGCTAATGATAACAGTCGTATATATTTATAACAATAATAATAGTTCTGATCAAAGTTATCAATTAGTACAAAATGAGAGAAAACTAATTTATGTTAGCAAACAAACAAATAGGTCGGTTGCCTTTTGTCATATTCAAACTAGCTAGATAAAACATTATGTAGTAAATTCAAAAATTTGGGAATAGATATAGGTCATATTGGCATTAACCAAGGTTTTTCTTGTGCAAGGGCAGTGCTTTAATTACTCCATTTAGTAGTCGTGGCCCAAGGCCCAAGGCCCGATGGTATATTAAGGATTGTCAAGCTCATGTGAACAAATAAAAAAAATTGCAAATTTATATGCACAATTTATAGTTTCCATATATGGAAGTGAAGGTGATAAACTAAAATACATTTCTAAAAAAAAAAATATTTGAATACAATAAGTTGGGAACAATGAAATTTAGAATCTATCCACCCAAAATCATTATATTTCAAAATTCAACTAAGCATTAAAAAAATTGAGTTCATATATTTTACAATTTTGAAGTAAAAAACACAACCCAAATCACAAAGAATAAAATACGTCAAATTAATATGGTACCTGAGCTATATGCTTTGCAGAAATAAGTTCACTCATGACAAATGATGCATGCCATCCTTGTTTTAGACCAAATATTTCTAAAAGTCCATCATCAACTTGTGCTTCAACAAAGCCTCTCTAGAAACACATTAAAAAGTGTCCCATTTATAGACAGTTAAAAATTGACCAAAACAAAAATTAAATTTATCAAGCACAATTCACATTTATTTTAAAATTATCAAAAATCAATGGGTGAATGGGTAATTTCCTAAGTGACATGGCATACAATAATATCATCATTAAGCAAATAAGAGAGCGAAAAGAAGAGCAGATACCAATACAATAATATAAAAATACTCAAAAATGCATTATATTAAGATATTGATGGTCAAGTTTGTTTATGGGAGCAGCCATTTTTAAAATTTTGGATTACAATATATTCCATTTTTAATGTATTAGTTTTGACATCCCTAATTGATATAGAAATGCTACACATAATCTTATTTATGATATTCTGGATTCAATTATCACAATAAATATTTTATGCTTTTGATGTAAATAACACAAATTATGGTAGCATAAAAGTGATATAAAATCTAATTACAACTTCATTGCCAACTACATTTATATCTCACATACCAAACTACCTATCCTTTCATGCTTCATTCTCTTGTGTATTTTTCCTTATTATTGTAATATATAATACTTTCAACCATCAATGCACATAGAATTATCAAAGGAAAAAGTAGTTCAATACCTTCTCTAAATACTCAGGTGTTAAATTACCCCATGGATTTCTTCCACTTCCATAACTATGAAGGTTTAGAGCAACTATTGCTCTTACACTGAAAGCAAAGGACATAACCTTATTTAAAAGAGAGAAACCCAAAACGAAACCATAAGAACAATTGTTATCACACTAATGTATACTATAAGAGCTTCAAATTTAGAAAACAAAAAAGAAAAGAGTTTGAACATTGAATATGGGAGAAACACACATCCATTGTTGGCAACTAGAATATGGTAAAAGGTAATGATGCCAATTTTGAAGCACTAATCAGTATACAAACTAATATGTACTTTTCAAATTTATCTAATGAGATATACCTTGTAGGAACTGGAACCTGCTCCCATTCTGGGCAATTGAACTTTTTGACATGCATTCGCAAAATATTCTTAAGTCCCCTATTGCAAGATATTTTTGTTGAATAATTTAGTCTCGTGGAACTAAATAAATAGTTATTAGGCCATTTAGAAATCCATAAACAAAAGCCACATTATCATAAAATATATATATATATATATATATATATATATATATATATATATATATATATATATATATATATATATATATATATATATATATTGTAGTTCACGTACTAACTTAATATGGAGACAACTATAAAAATCAAGTAAAATAGTTTAACCTTAAATTAAAATAATAAATTATCAAAGCACGAAACTTGTCTGTGTACAAGTAAAAGAAAAAAGTCTCCAAAAATGTTAGAATTTTTGTAGATGATAAATTTTGTAAACTTGTGTTATGATTCTCTTATGATAATAAAAAATGGGAGGCAAAATTTTTTGTTGCACAAGTCATAATATTTCTCTTATTAAAGAAAATGGGTTTCACAAGGTAATCTAGAATGAGAAGAAAAACCATAACTAGAACCTTGTATTTTTCCTAATTTATGCTAAGGAAGGACTGCTTTAGTTTAGATATATCTAACCTAAAACCTGGATCACTAGTGCATGGTGTGAAGAACCATCCTTGAGTACAGGAGTAACCAGAGTATATAATCTACAATCAAAACAAAAAACATATTGGTCACAATCCAATATTTATTGTTACGATTGAATCTATGACATCACTTTGTCAAAATACAAATTAGTGGAATTGTCTGACCATGTAACATGAACACATAATAAAATGATATAAGAATAGTGTTCACCAAAATATGACAAATATATAGTTCTTGAAAATGACACTGAAATTAAGGAATCTATTTGGAGAATGATGGAAATAGAGAAACTAAATATTGTGAGTTTCATAATTTAGAAATATAAGACTCTTGTGGCTAGTGCATTAACTCCATAAAACAAAGCCTTTATTTTACTATTCAAAGACACATATTCTATCTCAGTCAAGGTATATTCTAGTCAACCTCATCCTATGCATATTTGTCTGTGTCGACTAGGACATCTTTGCCTTAGCCTCAACCAACACATCATAGGTATGGCCTTGGGTCAATACATATTTTGTCTACTTAGCCTGGACTAACATCTTGTTCTTGGCATTAGTTAGAGTATCCTTTACTTAGTTTCGATTAAAATAACTTCAATTTAGCCTTAACCAGAGTATCTTGAACTCATTCTAGACCAAAGTATCTTTGTCTCAACCTTAACAAGTAATTTCACTCTTATTAATGAAATCAAATTAAATCAAACAAAACAACTTTGATTGGTTCAAATTCTATTCCTTAAAACCAAACCAAACTGACTTGTGAAACATCCCTATTAATGAAAAAATGGGTGTAAATGATTTAATAGAATTTTAATATGAAAAAATATGTTAGATTGGGGATGACTCAATACATGTTAATTAAATGGTCCATTGGATATGAAAATTAAAAAGATAGGCTACTTTGCATCCATTTAATTATATGATTTATTCAATAAAATCAATATTTTTTTAACAAATGGATAGATATAATTGGACTTTAGATGGATGGACAAGATAATGGATAAATGGATTATTTAATTTGTCACCAAAACCCTAGCAAATCCTAAAAAGAGGTAGCCATAATTTTTTGATGCCCAGTATTGGCCATGCACAAATGAATTTAAGAAAAGCTTGTTTAACTACAATTTTGGGTCTCTTCATCCTTTCAATAACTTGATGTTTTTTATCATCTAATGTTCTTTTTGGTCAGCCTCATCCCAAATGTTTATAAGTTGAGCAAACCATACGTGTATTCCTATGCAACATTCATATCCTGTTATTGATTGTTGTTAGTGCTTAGCTCTACTGAGTTTTAAAAGATTGGCTAAGATTTTGTTAAAACATAAGCACTTAGACAATGAAGGAAAGCTGGAGTTGCTGCACATGATGTCCAACGTTATGTCAAGGAATCAGATCGGGCTGCACAATGCACAAGGCAAGATAAAATGTCAAATGAAGAATTGAAGTTACAGGATCCACGATGTCGGATACAATGTCCAGGACATCCTGCCCGAAAATACTGGAGTTGCTGCACAATGCACAAGGCAAGATAAAATGTCAAATGAAGAATTGAAGCTGCAGGATCCAAGATGTCGGACACGATGTCCTGACATCTGGCCCGAAAATACTGGACACATAAATCTGTTATATCTTTAACAGATTAATGCGCAGTTAGCAACAGATTTGGCGATCTATCTTTAGGGACGAATTAAAAGATAATTAAAGTTCGAATTACAAACTTGAATAGTTCGTTCAGGGATTAAAGATTAAAGATAAAAACTAAAAGATCAAACTGTATCTTTTAGATCTTTAAGTGCAGATTTTCAGGAAAAAGATAGATCTCATCCAGCGCAAGTAGTTGCAGCCCAGATACGCACACTGCTATATAAACATGAAGGCTGCACGAGTTTTCTACCAAGTCCGGGATTGAAGAGTTATTTTGTGAGTTTTGGGACTTGAGTGGTTTGTGAGCCACCTTGATGTTATCCTAACATCAAGTGTTGGACCTGAGTGTGTAGAGTTGATCTCTATAGTTTGTGTGGAGTTGATCTCTATTGTTCAGAGAGTAATCTCTGGTGTGTATTTGATTTAATTGTAAACACGGGAGAGTGATTGAGAGGGAGTGAGAGGGGTTCTCATATCTAAGAGTGGCTCTTAGGTAGAGATTGCACGGGTAGTGGTTAGGTGAGAAGGTTGTAAACAGTGGCTGTTAGATCTTCGAACTAACACTATTTTAGTGGATTTCCTCCCTGGCTTGGTAGCCCCCAGATGTAGGTGAGGTTGCACCGAACTGGGTTAACAATTCTCTTGTGTTATTTACTCGTTTAAACTGCTCACACTGTCAAATACAATCTGCATGTTCTGAAGCGTGATGTCGTGACATCCTGTACGACATCTGTCCCCAGTATCAGAATTTCAATTGGTATCAGAGCCGGCACTCGAAATCACTGAGTGAGATCTAGGGAGATAAATTCTGATGAACATGGAGAAAGAAGGAGGACCAGTGAACAGACCACCAATTCTGGATGGAACCAACTATGAATACTGGAAAGCAAGGATGGTGGCCTTCCTCAAATCACTGGATAGCAGAACCTGGAAAGCTGTCATCAAAGGCTGGGAACATCCCAAGATGCTGGACACAGAAGGAAAGCCCACTGATGGATTGAAGCTAGAAGAAGACTGGACAAAAGAAGAAGACGAATTGGCACTTGGAAACTCCAAAGCTTTGAATGCTCTATTCAATGGAGTTGACAAGAATATCTTCAGACTGATCAACACATGCACAGTGGCCAAGGATGCATGGGAGATCCTGAAAACCACTCATGAAGGAACCTCCAAAGTGAAGATGTCCAGATTGCAACTATTGGCTACAAAATTCGAAAATCTGAAGATGAAGGAGGAAGAGTGTATTCATGACTTCCACATGAACATTCTTGAAATTGCCAATGCTTGCACTGCCTTGGGAGAAAGGATGACAGATGAAAAGCTGGTGAGAAAGATCCTCAGATCCTTGCCTAAGAGATTTGACATGAAAGTCACTGCAATAGAGGAGGCCCAAGACATTTGCAACATGAGAGTAGATGAACTCATTGGTTCCCTTCAAACCTTTGAGCTAGGACTCTCGGATAGAACTGAAAAGAAGAGCAAGAACATGGCGTTCGTGTCCAATGATGAAGGAGAAGAAGATGAGTATGACCTGGATACTGATGAAGGTCTGACTAATGCAGTTGTGCTCCTTGGAAAACAGTTCAACAAAGTGCTGAACAGAATGGACAGGAGGCAGAAACCACATGTCCGGAACATCCCTTTCGACATCAGGAAAGGTAGTGAATACCAGAAAAAGTCAGATGAAAAGCCCAGTCACAGCAAAGGAGTTCAATGCCATGGGTGTGAAGGATATGGACACATCAAAGATGAATGTCCCACTCATCTCAAAAAGCAGAGGAAAGGACTTTCTGTATGTCGGTCTGATGATACAGAGAGTGAACAAGAAAGTGATTCTGACAGAGATGTGAATGCACTCACTGGAAGATTTGAATCTGCTGAAGATTCAAGTGATACAGATAGTGAAATCACTTTTGATGAGCTTGCTATATCCTATAGAGAACTATGCATCAAAAGTGAGAAGATCCTTCAGCAAGAAGCACAACTAAAGAAGGTCATTGCAAATCTGGAGGCTGAGAAGGAGGCACATGAAGAGGAAATCTCTGAGCTTAAAGGAGAAGTTGGTTTTCTGAACTCTAAACTGGAAAACATGACCAAATCAATAAAGATGCTGAATAAAGGCTCAGATGTGCTTGATGAGGTGCTACAGCTTGGGAAGAATGTTGGAAACCAGAGAGGACTTGGGTTTAATCATAAATCTGCTGGCAGAATAACCATGACAGGATTTGTTCCTGCCAAAAACAGCACTGGAGCCACGATGTCACAACATCGGTCTCGACATCATGGAACGCAGCAGAAAAAGAGCAAAAGAAAGAAGTGGAGGTGTCACTACTGTGGCAAGTATGGTCACATAAAGCCCTTTTGCTATCATCTACATGGCCATCCACATCATGGAACTCAAAGCAGCAACAGCGGAAGGAAGATGATGTGGGTTCCAAAACACAAGACTGTTAGTCTTGTTGTTCATACTTCACTTAGAGCATCAGCTAAGGAAGATTGGTACCTAGATAGCGGCTGTTCCAGACACATGACAGGAGTCAAAGAATTCCTGGTGAACATTGAACCTTGCTCCACTAGCTATGTGACATTTGGAGATGGCTCTAAAGGAAAGATCACTGGAATGGGAAAGCTAGTCCATGATGGACTTCCTAGTCTGGACAAAGTACTGCTGGTGAAGGGACTGACTGCAAACTTGATCAGCATCAGTCAGCTGTGTGATGAAGGATTCAATGTAAACTTCACAAAGTCAGAATGCTTGGTGACAAATGAGAAGAGTGAAGTTCTAATGAAGGGCAGCAGATCAAAAGACAACTGTTACCTATGGACACCTCAAGAAACCAGTTACTCCTCCACATGTCTATTCTCCAAAGAAGATGAAGTCAAAATATGGCATCAAAGATTTGGACATCTGCACTTAAGAGGTATGAAGAAAATCATTGACAAAGGTGCTGTTAGAGGCATTCCCAATCTGAAAATAGAAGAAGGCAGAATCTGTGGTGAATGTCAGATTGGAAAGCAAGTCAAGATGTCCCACCAGAAGCTTCAACATTAGACCACTTCCAGGGTGCTGGAACTACTTCACATGGACTTGATGGGGCCTATGCAAGTTGAAAGCCTTGGAGGAAAAAGGTATGCCTATGTTGTTGTGGATGATTTCTCCAGATTTACCTGGGTCAACTTTATCAGAGAGAAATCAGACACCTTTGAAGTATTCAAGGAGTTGAGTCTAAGACTTCAAAGAGAAAAAGACTGTGTCATCAAGAGAATCAGGAGTGACCATGGCAGAGAGTTTGAAAACAGCAAGTTCACTGAATTCTGCACATCTGAAGGCATCACTCATGAGTTCTCTGCAGCCATTACACCACAACAAAATGGCATAGTTGAAAGGAAAAACAGGACTTTGCAAGAGGCTGCTAGGGTCATGCTTCATGCCAAAGAACTTCCCTATAATCTCTGGGCTGAAGCCATGAACACAGCATGCTACATCCACAACAGAGTCACACTTAGAAGAGGGACACCAACCACACTGTATGAAATCTGGAAAGGGAGGAAGCCAACTGTCAAGCACTTCCACATCTTTGGAAGTCCATGTTACATTTTGGCAGATAGAGAGCAAAGGAGAAAGATGGATCCCAAGAGTGATGCAGGGATATTCCTGGGATACTCTACAAACAGCAGAGCATATAGAGTATTCAATTCCAGAACCAGAACTGTGATGGAATCCATCAATGTGGTTGTTGATGATCTAACTCCAGCAAGAAAGAAGGATGTCGAAGAAGATGTCAGAACATCGGGAGACAATGTAGCAGATACAGCTAAAAGTGCAGAAAATGCAGAAAACTCTGATTCTGCTACAGATGAACCAAACATCAATCAACCTGACAAGAGACCCTCCATCAGAATCCAGAAGATGCACCCCAAGGAGCTGATTATAGGAGATCCAAACAGAGGGGTCACCACAAGATCAAGGGAGATTGAGATTGTCTCCAATTCATGTTTTGTCTCCAAAATTGAGCCCAAGAATGTGAAAGAGGCACTGACTGATGAGTTCTAGATCAATGCTATGCAAGAAGAATTGGAGCAATTCAAAAGGAATGAAGTTTGGGAGCTAGTTCCTAGACCTGAGGGAACTAATGTGATTGGCACCAAGTGGATCTTCAAGAACAAAACCAATGAAGAAGGTGTTATAACCAGAAACAAGGCCAGACTTGTTGCTCAAGGCTACACTCAGATTGAAGGTGTAGACTTTGATGAAACTTTCGCTCCTGTTGCTAGACTTGAGTCCATCAGATTGTTACTTGGTGTAGCTTGCATCCTCAAATTCAAGCTGTACCAAATGGATGTGAAGAGCGCGTTTCTGAATGGATACCTGAATGAAGAAGCCTATGTGGAGCAGCCAAAGGGATTTGTAGATCCAACTCATCCAGATCATGTATACAGGCTCAAGAAGGCTCTCTATGGATTGAAGCAAGCTCCAAGAGCTTGGTATGAAAGGCTAACAGAGTTCCTTACTCAGCAAGGGTATAGGAAGGGAGGAATTGACAAGACTCTCTTTGTCAAACAAGATGCTGAAAGCTTGATGATAGCACAGATATATGTTGATGACATTGTGTTTGGAGGGATGTCGAATGAGATGCTTCGACATTTTGTCCAACAGATGCAATCTGAATTTGAGATGAGTCTTGTTGGAGAGCTGACTTATTTTCTGGGACTCCAAGTGAAGCAGATGGAAGACACCATATTCCTCTCACAAAGCAAGTATGCAAAGAACATTGTCAAGAAGTTTGGGATGGAGAATGCCAGCCATAAAAGAACACCTGCACCTACTCACTTGAAGCTGTCAAAAGATGAAGCTGGCACCAGTGTTGATCAAAGTCTGTACAGAAGCATGATTGGGAGCTTACTATATTTAACAGCTAGCAGACCTGACATCACCTATGCAGTAGGTGTTTGTGCAAGATATCAAGCCAACCCTAAGATGAGTCACTTGAATCAAGTAAAGAGAATTCTGAAATATGTAAATGGCACCAGTGACTATGGGATTATGTACTGTCATTGTTCAGATTCAATGCTGGTTGGGTATTGTGATGCTGATTGGGCTGGAAGTGCAGATGACAGAAAAAGCACTTCTAGTGGATGCTTCTATCTGGGCAACAATCTTATTTCATGGTTCAGCAAGAAGCAGAACTGTGTGTCCCTATCTACTGCAGAAGCAGAGTATATTGCAGCAGGAAGCAGCTGTTCACAACTAGTTTGGATGAAGCAGATGCTCAAGGAGTACAATGTCGAACAAGATGTCATGACATTGTTCTGTGACAACTTGAGTGCTATTAATATTTCTAAAAATCCTGTTCAACACAGCAGAACCAAGCACATGGACATTAGACATCACTATATTAGAGATCTTGTTGATGATAAAGTGATCACACTGAAGCATGTTGACACTGAGGAACAAATAGCAGATATTTTCACAAAGGCATTGGATGCAAATCAGTTTGAAAAACTGAGGGGCAAGCTGGGCATTTGTCTGCTAGAAGACTTATAGCAATTACTTCTATTTGAATGTGCTCAAACGTTAATAGCACATTCATTACTGGGCCAAAACAGATTCGACCGTTGCTTCACACGCCCCTCTACATTCTTCATTCAAATTTATATTTTCGTGGCATTCTTGTTTTCATCAGCATTCCCCAACACCTCTCGGAATTTCACGAAACCATTTCAAAAGCTCTGCTTCTCCATGGCTACCTCACCAAAAGATACTTCATCACCTGGTTCGCCTACTGTACCATCATCTCCTTCATCCACCAAAGCACCATCAAACCAGGAACAACCTGAATTCCATATCCAACCCATACAAATGATTCCTGGTCAAGCCCCTGTTCCTGAGAAACTGGTCCCCAAAAGACAACAGGGAGTGAAGATTTCTGAAAACCCTAGCCCTGCAACAAGTCCTAGGGAAGTAGACACAGAGATGGATAAGAAGATCCGCAGTATTGTGAGTAACATTCTGAAAAATGCTTCTGTCCCTGATGCTGATAAAGATGTTCCAACATCTTCCACCCCAAATGTTTCTGTTCCTGATGCTGAGAAAGATGTTCCAACATCTTCCACCCCAAATGCTGAAGTCCTCTCTTCCTCCAGCAACGAGAGATCAACAGAGGAGGATGATCAAGCCACAGAGGAGACCCCTGCACCACGGGCACCAGAACCTACTCCAGGTGACCTCATTGACCTTGAAGAAGTAGAATCTGATGAGGAACCCATTGCCAACAGGTTGGCACCTGGCATTGCAGAAAGATTACAAAGCAGGAAGGGAAAAACCCCCATTACTAGGTCTGGACGAATCAAAACTATGGCACAGAAGAAGATGCAGCAGAAGATACAGAATCAGATGATGATGATTCTGAAGCCACCCCATGATCATCAGACCTTTATTTTTGCTTCTCACTTTTACTGGCTATAGGGGCATGTCCCTTTGAACAATTGATTACTATTGGTCTGTAATATTTGCACCTTAAGTTCATGCATTCTACTTTTGTCAAATTCTGTCTAAAAAGGGGGAGTAATGGTATTATGATATGCATGATTAGTAGGATACTATGTATGCAATAGTAGTATTATGCATGATTCATGATTTTGAGGGGGAGTTGTATGTATATGATTTTGAGGGGGAGACTGCTGCTGCTGATGATGACTGATGAAAGCTACTAGTAGCTGATAGAAGATGCTGCAGTAAGAGCATGGAGACAGGGGGAGCAGAAAGCTGATGTCACATGAGATGTCTTGACATCCTGGAAAAGACTAGTAGCTGATAGAAGATGTAGCTGATAGAAGATGCTGCAGTAAGAGCATGGAGACAGGGGGAGCAGAAAGCTGATGTCACGTGAGATGTCTTGACATCCTGGAAACGACTTGCAACTTGCAGAATTTTGCTGTCACCACTACAGATACCGCTGTGCTTGATTACTCTGATAATGAAAGCTGCTGATCCCACTTGCATAACTGCTCGTACCTGCTCAGGAAGTGTCTAAGTATGTTTTAGACAAAATTTGCCAAAGGGGGAGATTGTTAGTGCTTAGCTCTACTGAGTTTTAAAAGATTGGCTAAGATTTTGTTAAAACATAAGCACTTAGACAATGAAGGAAAGCTGGAGTTGCTGCACATGATGTCCAACGTTATGTCAAGGAATCAGATCGGGCTGCACAATGCACAAGGCAAGATAAAATGTCAAATGAAGAATTGAAGTTACAGGATCCACGATGTCGGATACAATGTCCAGGACATCCTGCCCGAAAATACTGGAGTTGCTGCACAATGCACAAGGCAAGATAAAATGTCAAATGAAGAATTGAAGCTGCAGGATCCAAGATGTCGGACACGATGTCCTGACATCTGGCCCGAAAATACTGGACACATAAATCTGTTATATCTTTAACAGATTAATGCGCAGTTAGCAACAGATTTGGCGATCTATCTTTAGGGACGAATTAAAAGATAATTAAAGTTCGAATTACAAACTTGAATAGTTCGTTCAGGGATTAAAGATTAAAGATAAAAACTAAAAGATCAAACTGTATCTTTTAGATCTTTAAGTGCAGATTTTCAGGAAAAAGATAGATCTCATCCAGCGCAAGTAGTTGCAGCCCAGATACGCACACTGCTATATAAACATGAAGGCTGCACGAGTTTTCTACCAAGTCCGGGATTGAAGAGTTATTTTGTGAGTTTTGGGACTTGAGTGGTTTGTGAGCCACCTTGATGTTATCCTAACATCAAGTGTTGGACCTGAGTGTGTAGAGTTGATCTCTATAGTTTGTGTGGAGTTGATCTCTATTGTTCAGAGAGTAATCTCTGGTGTGTATTTGATTTAATTGTAAACACGGGAGAGTGATTGAGAGGGAGTGAGAGGGGTTCTCATATCTAAGAGTGGCTCTTAGGTAGAGATTGCACGGGTAGTGGTTAGGTGAGAAGGTTGTAAACAGTGGCTGTTAGATCTTCGAACTAACACTATTTTAGTGGATTTCCTCCCTGGCTTGGTAGCCCCCAGATGTAGGTGAGGTTGCACCGAACTGGGTTAACAATTCTCTTGTGTTATTTACTCGTTTAAACTGCTCACACTGTCAAATACAATCTGCATGTTCTGAAGCGTGATGTCGTGACATCCTGTACGACATCTGTCCCCAGTATCAGAATTTCAATTGTTTTTTCATATCAATAATCATTGTCCATTGTGTTGCTCAACTCTATCTCCCCCACCATTCTCTCTTTCATCCAATATGTGTTTGAGCGAAGGTCGCTTCATAAAATGCCCTTCGAAGCTTGTCACACTATTTTCTTCTCCATGTAGTCTAACCCAAGGTTGGATGTGATTCCTTAAACACATCAAAGGTTGAGTGCTTTTTTTCACCAACTCTACATGTGCTCCCTCTCTCCACTAACAAGTTGGAAACAACAATGGAAAATGGATTCTAAATATCAAATTTTAGTACAATGGACTATACTTAAATGATGCCATTACTGGGCCAAATTTATGCCTATAAGAAAGAACTCTAGCTAGGTAGCTATGATTAATGTTGAAAGTACAACATCATCAAATCTGCCACATATAAAACATATATTTTTTCCTTCATATCACATGGGAATTCATTTATATGTTTGTTTATTTGAAAAAAGTTCATGCGTTCCTATAACTTTAATAACTTTTCCACCTTTGTAGAGTCATCAATGAAGAAACTAGAGTAACATACTACCTTTTTAATGTTTTTGCTTTTCTATGGTTTAACTCTGGAATGCTTCACCAACTATCATCAAATTTTGGCTTCACCGACTTCTGCATATTAAACTTGATTTAGTCCACATTACATTGATCCCATCTAAGCCATCCTTAAAGTCCAATATGTCCTCATCCTTTTGTTAATTCTTATATGCTTCATGGGAAACTATTAACAGTTTGTGAGGTTAGGCCCATGGTTGTCAAAATTGAATCGGGAAAATCAGTTTGATTGGTCAAATTAGGAACCAAGGTATCAAATTCAGTTTGTGAACTGCATGAAAATTGAGTAAAAACCATTGAACCAATTTAAAAAAAAATAAAAAAATGAACAAATTTGGTGGTTCACCAATTTTGAATAGTTCTAAAAGAATTCACCAGAAAAACTGCATAAAAAATAGTTCAAGAACAAGATGAGTTATGCCCAAGAGAATAAAAAGCAAAGGAGATTTATCCCTTTAATTCTCATGCTTGAGATACAAACTTTAGTGATTATTAGTGGCATAAAAATGATAAAGATTATGAAACAACAAATTATTTCCCCCCTCAAGAGTGTCTTCTCATATCCTTTACAAGTCTCTCCTTTAGGAGCCACCATGTGATGTATTGGAATTAAGTTCCTCGACAACTAAAATAGCAACAACAACAATGTAAAAGGTGATTCATTTATAAAAGTGGAAGTTGGGATTGTAGTCAATAGTTGATGACAACTAAGTTCCACCATCTCAAGAACCAAAGATGTCTTATGGTTTTTAGGGTAATTTGATTGTAGTATGCTGAAGTAATTATATTATGTCTAAGGATTGTGAAGTGGGCTAGATTGTAGAAAATAAGAGTTAAAGTGAAAAACTTGTTTTGTTTTGATGAAATTGTTATATATTAAGTTATTTTTTATTTAATTTTAATTAGCATAATATTAAAAATTTAAAAATATATTTTTTAATTATTACTAGTTCAATCACAATTTAACCATTGAATCTTGAGCCCATATCTTTATTATTCAATAACTAGTCTAGTTTTAAAACATTGGTTAGGCCTGACCAACCATCATCATATTGAATATGACTTGGTCCACATTACATTGGATTCCATCCCAGCCATCCTCCTCAAAGTTCAATATGACTTACTCTCTAGTTGATTCTTCTATGTTTTTCATGTCTAACTCAACCTTGTAAAATCAACCTTTAAATTAAGGACTGGCATGGTTTGATAAAGACTATTTAACCCTATGTCTAGTCGATGTATAGGATCTTAATTTTGAACAAAACCATTGCACACAAGGCTTAACATCTATGGTGTGGACAAATATGGATGGGTGGCATTTTTTTAGGGTAAACTCGAGGTATCCCTCGACAAAGATCCAAGGACTAATCCCTTATGATACTAAGATCCATTTAAGGGGTTGATTTCTCCCAACGGATGTTTTCCATATGCATAGACCAAGGATCGAACCCATGACCAAATGCTTAAGGAACAACATTATTTGTCAACCATGCCACACCATGTTCGTAGACGGGTGACCTAATAACAATACCACTCACAGTTTGGAATATGCATTTAGAGCATAAATGCAGGTGGCTCAATAATCTTTCTAAGATAGACTCTAATAACATCTTAAATGTTTTTCTTAAAGTCTAACTTAGTACCAAAAAACCTACTTGTAAGGTGAGGATTGTCCATGCTTTATAAAAACTACATTGACCATATCTTTAGTCATTGAGATCCCAACAATAGGCAAACCACATCTTGTAATTTTGGTATTAGCATATTTGTGATTTTGGTATTACATTAATTCTATAAAGGGTATATTATCTTTTTAGTTCTTAAAATTTTTAGAATTTTTGTTTTTAGTCCTTGAACTTTTTTTCTAGCCCTTTAACCTTTTTTCATTTTTACTTTTAGTCTCTTAAATTTTTCTCCATCCTTACTTTTGGTGAGACAAAGTCCCTCTAGAAGCTAATATTTTAATGATGACAAATCACTATGAAGCAAAACCACGAGTGACTGAACTTAGCAACTAATGGTTGCTTTAAAGTGATCTTTAATAAGATATGGCATATTCAAAAGCATAGCACAATTGTGAATCACAGGTCTATAGTGAAAACTTTTCATGGCATAGATTTTGTAGTCAGAAGCATGACTACCAAAAAGAGAGTTATTCAGAAGCTGGAAAGGATGTCATGTTTTCTAGGTCTAAGCATAGATATTAGAATTTGTGTATGATCAGAAGCATGATGTTGGAGATAACTTAAGTCAAGGGGTAGATATCAAAAGATACACATGGCTCAAGGATCATAAGAAGTTTCACTGCGAGATTGTTAGTGATGACATGCATCAGTGCTTGGACAACTCTAATTACAATGTTGTAAGTTCCTAGTGATCTTTGATAAATTTTTAAGTCATAAGAACCAAAGGAAGAAAAATTTCCTAGACAAAGAACCAACCACCAAGTAGAAAGAAGATTGTTGTACATTGAACTACAATAACAATGCATCTCAAGAAGACAAGTTGTAGAATTAATCTCTAGAAGACTTCCCATGATTTGAAATTTGAAACCATGTGGAAACCACTAAGAGAATAACTAGCACTCAACGAATCTATCTCAATGGATATTCCTTCAATGTATATATTTAAGAGTGCAAGCTGGATGACACCATAGCAAGATTAGAGATAAAAAAAAACAACACAAATGAGTTATATGATAAAGGTTGAAGATGCGAAGAACAACTAGCTATAAGAAGTTGGACAACTCATGCAACATTTGAAAATTGAATTCAATCTCCAACAGCCACAACAACGGCTAGCTCCAATCTCACTCTATATACTGAGCAAATTAGTTGAAGCAACTTGCAAGGAAATGTTTCCAAAAGATAAGGCAAATGTTTCCACAACAAAGGCTAGCTCCAATCTCACTTCTATGGAACTTCCTTAGTCAAAACACTTTAGGTGGAGCCAATAGTGACAAATCCAAAAAAGTGTGAGTCCACCCCCAAGGTTTAGAGGGAAATAACTTAGAAGGGTAGTCAAGGGACTGCTACTTCTGAAGGTTAATGGGAACTCAACAGGTGTTGTGTGAGTCCAATAGCAATTGCTACTGAGAGTATAAATCTTGGAGTCTTTTTGAAAGAAAACTTGAGAGGAGTTTGCAGAGCCTTAGAGAATACTAAAGTAAAGCCTGAATAGGAATTTTGAAAGAATACTAAAAGGAAGCTTGAAGAGGCTCTGGAAGAGAAGACTTAGGGTGAAGCCTAAAGAGGTTTTGTGAAAGAATAATTAGGATGAATTCAAGAGAGGCTTTTCAAAAGTAATACCCAGGTGGAGCCTCCAGAGGCTAGGAGATTATTGGTTGTAAGGAGCAAGTGGATACTTCAAGAAAGAAAGAATGCCATGATTGGTCTTAGTGGAAAACCTATAGGTTAGGTATTGCCATAGCCAAGGTTGGGATGAACTAGTATAATTCCTTGGTGTGTTGTTTCCTTGTTTAGTGCATCTTGTTTATCCTTGCTGCTATATGCTTAAAGTTTGTTTTAGAAAAACAATATTTTGAAAAGTATAACTCTAATTTTTTATCAAATTTTTTTCATGAAACAATATTATCATTTAAAAGCAACAACTACTTTAAGCAACAAAATTTATTATTTAACATAATCTGAGATTTTAAAAGTAAGTTCTGAAGCAGTAAAATACAAGTTTACTTTGAAGATTTTAACTTAGAATATTCTTTTATCCAATTACTTCTGAAGGAAAGTTATTACTTCTTTGAATCTTTTGATTTCCAAGCAAGAAGCTTGAGAAGAACAAAAATCAAAAGCAAAGCATGCTTGTGATGAAAAAATTAGCTTGATCAATGTTGGTGTCACTATTCAACCTTTCTTCTAGTAAATAGCGGTCTCACTTCAATTTTTAGCCCCTTCTATAAAAAATTTAGGACAAAACAGTCAAGACTAAAAATAACAATACAAAGTTTAGAGATTAAAAACAAAAATCCTAAAAAATTTAGGGACTAAAAAGATAATTGTCGATCCCTTCTATAAATCTTATTGTCTTTGATATGCTATTTAAACATAAGAATTTCATGGAATGTCTCTTTTTTTTCATCTTCTAAAATTAAGCAATATTGAGAAGGAACATTGTCTATAAAACATATTCACCGTCATGACTTTTAATAGTCAATCAATACCTTATTTGTAATTGGACCTTGTGCAAGATAAGGTTTTTCATTCCGTAAATGATGAAAACCATAAGCCACTTGGGCATCCATTCCTGTAAAATGAGAAAAAAAAACAATAATTATTGCTCTAAAATAAAAATTAGAAATTCATATAAGGTACCTAAAAATAGTATCCATCCTAAATCAACACCAAAGTGGATAATTCATGAGTTTGTTTGCAAGAATTTTGGATTTTTTATTTTTGTAAAAGATATTTTTCATCTATTATTCACTAAAAGTATTTTTATGATTAGCAACATAAAAGTTCATTTCGATGAAGTTCTTTATAGAAAAAAAATATGAAATTCATGTCTATTAGGAGAATAGAGCAATAGACTATTTGCCCATTGTATTACACTTTTGTAATGTAATACTTTATTATATTGTAATAATTATATTTTGGTTACAACACACTTAATTAAGTGTTGAGTTAGATAGTTAAGTTTGGTTACAATACATAACCAAAAAGAAATTATCATTTTAATCATAGTTAGGAACTTTGTGGAGACATGATTAGAAAGAATACCTTTGTAATCAAGTGTTACTACTAAGATAAAATCCTATTGAGGTAGGAACTAGATATAGTCCAAGGATTGAAGAGTAAATTAGTACACAAACTTTGTATGCAATATCCTTACCTTGCTTCTTAGTTGTCTACAATTGCCTTACTATCTGTAGCTTTTGAACCATTTTTTATTTTGAAAACCAAGTATTTCTCAAGGAAAATTAAGTTTTGATTATTGAAATGAATTTTGTAAGTATTTGATATAACTGAAAATTTTCAAGTCAGGCAAAATTGAGTTCATATTTCAAAAGTAGTGTTTAAGTATGTTGTATCAATAAAATCAACTTTTGTTCACCACCAAAAGCAACATTTTTAACAAATATTTTTGGAAGACCAACTTCTTAACACTTAGACAAATTTTAATTATGCTTCTTAAGATTATTCAAGTCTGATAATGATTTTTTCTTACTCCCAATAAATTTCTAATAACCAGAATCATCTTGAGCAATCAATATCAAAAGAAATCATAACAATCAAGGGTCGCTATTGAACCCCCTACTAGTAACTCTCATTCACTTCAAATAACATTTTTCATTTTATGTGAGAACCTATAAATATAGGCTATAAAAGTAAGGATAGATGATCAAAGATTAAAAGTTAGCTAATAATGAAAAGAATACTAATAAAATTCATGAACATCTTTTTTTTAATCATGAGCAATATTCAAATACAATCTAATGGTCTATATTTGGTAATCTTATTTCTCAGAGTTCTTACATTACACAGTTTCATGTATTCTTTATTTAATACAATAATACAAGATACATACCATATCATATAACAAACAAATAACTAATTAATGAATATCGATAAAATAATTAGCTAATTTTAATTAATAATGTCATACATTAAAATGTTATTCCTAAAATACCCATAAAATTAAATGATTTAAGTATTAGTTATATTTAATCAAATTATTTTGAATTCATGAAATAACACACTTACTTGCACGAAGAATGAGTGAGAGTCTCATTAATAGACATCAAAGAAAATTAAGTGTAAAAAAATTATAATTAAATACATATGAAAATGAATTTATACTTCTTATAAGACCACAAAAATGTATTAATTTATTTCTTATATAAAAGTAAGAGATGGTATATTTATTCACGCATACGTAAATTCATTTGGAAAAGAAAAACGTAAAATATGAGGCATATACGTAATCTTATTTCTCTTCAATGAATCATATCCCAATTGCATGAACCTAAGTAATTTGCTTGAGCTTCTAAAACCATAATTTAAAAAAATTATAGATCTTAAAGGAAAGGTTAGGACTTCAAAATTCAAGTAGCATTTTATAACAATTGAAAAATGCATTCTTAAATTACCCTTATATATGAGCGTCAAGAAGCGAGTAATTGGTATTTTATTAATGCTACCTAGACATATATTCTAGTACAACAACATAAGTCTCGATTATTAATACCAACTATGAAAAGAAGCCTCTAACATGTTTTAAAAAACCCATTTTAGGCAACAACATACTACGAACATAAAAGCCAACAGTACCTATACTGAAGTAATTGTAGAACACGCCTTCGTAACATATAACATTCTCAGACAATTCTCCCTCAAATTCTAAGCCCTTCGGTCACAAGAAACTTTATACATTAGACATAAAAAAAAATATACTAAGATATTGAGTTTAGAAAATTTGAATGACAAAATATCTTATAAAAAAAGTAAATGTTGTGCAATAGCATTATACTTGTATGTCGAGTCATTATAAACATGTGAGTACAATGAAAGCAATTATTTAGAAGATTGACAAGTGAATTTCACATTAAAGAAAGACAAAATTATGTCATTCTCTTTGACGAACAAGATTATGATTACTTCAATTGCACGAGTTATATAAAGTCCTCTATATTAATTCATTGACAAAGTGTTTATCATGACTAGAACCAATTCCAAGATGGATGAGTTTGTTTAACTTTTGTAACAATTATCTTAAACACAAATGGCTCTTAAAATAACTTTTTCAATTAAATTATTCCTCGAATAAATTGTTTGTGTTGAAATATCACAAATCAAATTAAACTATATTTATTTTTAATTAATATTTCTAATTGCTAATAATATGTATAGCTTAGATTTTTTTTATTAATTAGACTCATTATACTTTTGTGTAAGACATAAATATGTTTTTTTTAATTTTTATTTTTATTCAATAATTGTGTTTTATATTATTTGTGTATAAGGTATAAAGCACACAAGGGCAAAAGTGTAGGGTTTTTTATCTCTCATTTATATAGAGAGAGAAAGAAAGGTAGATTGGTTTGTTGGTAGGATTGGTTTGATGGTTAAGGAAGAAGAAAACGGAAAAGTGGTGGGTTCAAATCCTTTTACTAACAAAAGACTAATAATTTAAATTTAACATTTGTCCGTAAAAAATAAAAAAAATATCATTTTAATAATAGTTTAATCTCAGTTAAACCAAATGCATTACCAATTCTTTTTTTCTTTTTAGACCCAACACTGTCAAAATCATATGCGTTTTTCAACACTGCTACTTGCCAAAAACAACAATTAGTAAAGAAGCCTACCTAATTAATAGTACGACTAGTTAAAATAAATATATGACAAAAAAAAATAGGCCAAAACCTCATCAAGTGTGAACTCTATTGTATGCTTCAAAGAATGCGGTGGTTCTATTATTGTACCTTCTGGCATTGAAAGTGAAAGTCGCCAACTGCATAAAAGAAATATAATAGCAGAAAAGTTATGCCTAATTGATTTGTGAATTACAATCATGGTTTTAAATTGTAGTTCTTGTTTAGGTCACAATCATAGCTGCTTTATAATTATAAAAAAAAACAAATATGAACAATTACTATAAATTTAGGTTAAAGCAAGAAAACATTAATTAAAATATATAAAAATATAATTAGGTTGCAAATTATAATATAAAATCAGAATCATAACATTGGGGACATCATTGCAAAGAAAACATTAATTAAAATATATAAAAATAATAGGAAACCAAACATTAATAAAAGTCATCCTTGTTAGCATAAATATGTGTTATGAACTTCTAATTTATTGCAGTCATGCTTACCACATGAAACATGCAAAGCAATAAGAAAGTCAAAACATACTTTAAACCAGTGTTACCTTACACACTAAAAAAATTAAATCAGTTTAGGAACATATGAACTACAAATGAAGCATTAAAATTTGGAAAATTTTCTAAGTAAAAGTTTAATTTACTAACACATCAAATCCTATAAGCTACACGACATTTTGAAGTAGGGAACTTATATATGTGTATCTTGTAGTCTCTATATATATATACACTCTCTCTTTTATATATATATATATATATATATATATATATATATATATATATATATATATATATATATATATAAAATTATTCTTCATCCTAATCATTGATTTTCTTTAAATCTAATTGTTAAGATTAACTATTCGTTACAACCCGTAGATTTTAAGAAAATAAATATTAAGAATGACGAGTAACTCTTTTAGGATATAGGATTATTCTTGGAGTAAGTTGGTCCAAATAAATAATTTCAATTAGCTTAGCATATAAGTATCTCATTCCCTATTTAGTGTGTTCATACCATTCTTTGAGTACTAGAATTAAAAACACAAAAAATTGAAGAGTATAAGAAAATATGCTGAGTAAATAGTGAATTTAGTCATTAAATTTGTATCTTGTTATCACTTTAGTTCTTAAAATTAAGAAAAATTCAAATAAATCTCTATAATTTTGTTAGGATTTAATTTGAGTTCCTTAAATTTTTTTTTCATTTTGGTCCCTTGTTTGTGACTTGAGTGATAATATTAATCGAAAAAGTTTAGGGACTAATATGAGAAGAAGAAAAAATATTAATTTTAGAGACTTGAATGAAATCCTAAAAACAAGATGGAGTGCCATGATTAAAAAAATATCCGTGTCTCTTAAGTATGTGGTCAGAGCTTCGATCTTTGATTCGTATTTATGGGGAAAAAATATGTTAAGAAAGGTCAGACCCTTAACTAGATCTCAGTATGGTATCTCGATGGATTAGTCCTAAGTTTTGTGGCCAAGGGATACCTCATATTTATTAAACAAAACAAAAATAGAATTCTAAAAAATTTCAAAAACTTACTTGAGTTTTGTTTTATTGTTTCAAGGACCAGTGACATATAAATTTGGAAACTAAATTGAAGATTTACTCAAATATATGCGAATTGTAACCCGAGGTTAGAAATTATCATCTATATTATTGTAGTCAATTCACAATTTACAATAGAATAAGAGGATCACAAGAACAAATCATTATATTATAATTTCTTCATAGTTGTGCCACAACATTTATATAATCCTACTCCTTTGCTAATCAACATAGGTAATTTTTTTAAAAAAAATATAATTTGTAAAGGCCAACTTAAAGAAGTCTACCATACTTCAACGTGCAAAACTGTAAGATAATATATACCTATCCAAACGACAAATTGGACCGATGCTAGCCTTGTAAAGAGTTCTCTTAATGGCTGCCTTCCATGAAAAAGGAAATGAACCACCCTGGTAATACCAAATAGATTAAAAGTAAATATTATTTGACATTATAATCAACATTCATTTAACACACAATTTCCAAGCATGCGAATTTACCCAACCAAAACTCCTAGACAAGTCATTGCCTGTACCAAGTGGTATGATCCCTACTGGAGGAATAGGTTCTCGTCCTTGTTCGTGAAGTTTTGTGAGACATCCTAATACCCAACCAACACTACCATCACCTCCGGCTACCTATCAAATCAATACATAGATTCATCCGCCATATATGGATAAATACACTTGGACAAAAATTTCTATTCTACACCTAATAAGAGAAAGAAAATAAATAAAAATATATGTAAGATATTTAATATATAGGTATGGGATGTCCAAATATCATCAACCCACCATATATGAGATACATACACATACCAAAATTAATTTAAAACAATGAATTAACTTATTTTTACTCAATTGTCTATCACTTCTGTTTATTTTTAACTTTATGTCAAAGTGGAAAAAAGTAAAGTCCGAAATTCATCTTTGTGGGATTTGCTGACAAACACATTTCTTTGTGGGATTGAAAACCCCCTATCCTTATCTAAAAGAACCTTTGATGTTGGTCATATAGTTCTCGCACATGTCCCTTGCTAGCTAGCCTTTGTAATTTGGAGAGACCAAATTTAGCTTTTACATTCTTAGTGACGTGTGTGTGCCAACAAAATTTTCTAGAGATGAATTTGAATCTACCCACTAAGAAAAGAGAATGAAATAACTAAACTTTAACTTTGTATTATAACTAAATATGTATGCATAGTGAGGGAAGACCAAACTATGAGATTTTATATTATAAATTAATTAGTTAACGTGTGAGGTTCAGTAAGCCCAAGAATTGTGCATTTATCATGTGAAAACAAAAGCATATTGAAGCACACTTGTGAAATAGAACATACCATAATCCTTATTCTTTTACGAGTTTCTTTGGCACAAGAATCACCAAGACCGGTCAACATCTCCAAACAACCTAGCCCATATTGGAGAAATTCATGAGGCTTCACATCTAACATGTCTAAAACCTGCGGTGAACTTCATATCAACCATAATAACATCAATGCATAAAAAAAAAAAAACAATAATGCAACAATCATATATTACGATCATGCATTTAGTTAGTAACTTGGAATACTAAGAAAAATCAAAATTGTAAACAAATGGTCAATAGCATTCACTTTGTCAGATTCTGAACCAAAGCTATAAGGGAAAAGAAGTAAACCAACATATTTACAGTTCGGGGTGGATTTGAGTTGTATTAAATTCAAATTTTGTAGATGAAATATGATATTTAAATAAGAAACCAACTAAATTTTTCAGTAGAGTGACAAAATTAATAAATATTTTAACCCAATAATAGAGTAAAAAAATAGAAAGAAAAGAAGTAAACTAGAAACTTGGTTCTAGGATGTGAGTTCAATTGATAAACATTGGTTTTTACACAGTAAATTAATTAGTAATGATATACATTATTATACAAATTAATAAACTTATAATAATTACATAAAATAATTATACCTTTTGTAAGGTAAAATCAACTTATTCTACTCTTTCATAGAAATTCTCGTTTAACTATTCTAATATTTCAAATACATAATTTGATTTTGTTTATAAAAGAATCTTACATTCAATTTATTTTCTCGTTTGTTTTAATTTACTATTAGTATATATGGAAAAAATCATCCAAATAAAGATGACTATGATAAGTGATAGTATAAAAAAATATGAATATATTTTTTTTATTGATATTATTAATTTCAAACTTGGTATGGTCAGAAATGAAAGAAGAGGGCAATGCTGAGTTAAAATTATAATTTAAGAACAAACCAAAACAACAAAACTTGTAATCATGTTTAATTATTATGCAAAGAAGGATAGAGATAATGAGATAATGACCTGTTCTTCACTCATGAGATGTTGGAGCCTTTCCTTGAGGAAAGGGCCATGGCGACCGCCGCTGCGAGGGTTGATGAAAACAATCATAGGCGTGGACGGTGCCACCGCTTTGTGGTCGTCTTTGCTACGAATGCAAAGGTTCTCACCGGCGGTGGGGTCCTTGAACATGATAGAATCGCGCATTGCAAAGCGAAGGTATTTTGGCATCGTCAGATTTTTCCTCAGCTCCTCCTTATCCACATGAGTGCCACTTGAAATGCCGCATCCTCGCAATGACTCCACGATCGATGATGATGACTTTATCGGTACCTTGCTCGTGTCTCCAGTTGTTGATGACGACGGTGAGTCCATTGTTTTTGCTCAGATCAAATTCAGGAAAAAAAACTATTCGATCTGATGCACTAATTTATTAGATGCATTTGTTGAATGAGATGCTTCTATATGGAATGGGAAGGGATGGCGAAGGATGGTTTATTTTATTTTTGTTTGCTTTTTTAGTGGTTTATCGATACAACGGTGGCGATTGGCCTGGCGCTTGGCCAAGAACAACGTCAAATGGAGGTTTCCATGTAAAAAATGTTGTTTTGTTCTTTCTATGCCTTTGCGGTTTTTTAGATGTACGTCTATACTCGTGGCCAATAGTAAAGGCCCTCTCACATGCTCCCTAATTACAAAATGCTTCTTATGCTGTCATCGAATTTCATATATATATATATATATATATATATATATATATATAATTAAGAATTATATGAAATTATATTTTGTAATAATTAGTTTATCATTTGAATCTTGGATTCTATTATATAACAAATACAAGAGAGATAGAGATAATATCAATGAAATGCAAAATCAATTAAATTTATAAATACTTTAACCAACTATTGTTTTCTAAGTAGGGGCATTCACGAGTTCGGTTCATTACTACAAATGTTAAACTGCTGACGTTAAAAGTAATAACGTTAACATTAATTTTACTAAAATTGATATTAAGTTAAACCACACAATATCGGTTTTCTAAAAAATGATGTTGCATAATAAGAAATAACAAAAAAATGTAAAACATGTACATAATAATATCAATTTTTAGAAAAATTGATGTAATTGTGAGTCAAACGCAACATTGATTTTTAGAAAATTTGATGTTGGTGAGCAAAAAACAACATCGATTTTATGATAACTGATGTTGTTTTTTGGAATTTTTTTAATATCCTATTTTTGTTTTTAATTATCCCAAATTAACCTGTAATTTGGAAAACAAAACCAATCCAAATAGTTTTCAGACATTTTTTACCAGACAGTCCATAATAATTGAATATTTACTATGAATTAAAAGAAATATTTAAAGTTATAAAAATCAATACATAAAATCAATTGTAACCTAATCTAAATTAACATAACTCTACAATTCAAAAATTACATAAACACCTACTATTTCATTTTAAACTTTTAGATAATATCTTGTCCAATGAATGTGAATTGTCTTCATTCTCGCTGCTTCCAATAGTCTTGGATCAGTAAAATACTACATGATATAATAAAACATAAGTTAATAAGTATAAATAATAACAATTATAACAAATTGAATTAGGTTTGAAGTAAACACTTGCCATTTCCCAATTATCCTTGAAACCTCATAAGACTATCGTTGATATTCAA
Organism: Glycine max; assembly: GCF_000004515.6. Classification (NCBI taxonomy): domain Eukaryota; kingdom Viridiplantae; phylum Streptophyta; class Magnoliopsida; order Fabales; family Fabaceae; genus Glycine; species Glycine max. The sequence continues at coordinate 24,681,146 of NC_016091.4, forward strand.
TGCATTACGTAGTACTCACACTCAGTATTTCCTTTTTGCTTATTACACTAATTTGAATAGGATATTTAGATATTCAAAGTTAACCAAAAATTAGTGTACAAAGTGATAAAATTTAATTTTTAAGGCAACAAACATTGTTTAAATCACTTACTTTAACTACAATCCATCTAGCAATACGCTTGGATTTACTTTGTTGACTATCGTCGAATCCTTTCAAAGCACTATTCAAGAGAAACATGCATGCGTATTGTTCAATTAAAATATTGATGTTCCCAATTAATGATAATGTAAATGTATTACAAAATATAACTGACCTGTTAATTAATAATTTATTTCAAGTTGTTGTTGGGCCTATTGTGCAACGAAGAAAACCAGATGACAACATTGTCCTTAAGACATATAACAACCATTTGCCAAGGTGCACTACAGTGGAGAACATTAAGTTATTATAGTGCATACATTATTTAAATTCATTTGTTCAGTTTAAGTTACCCATTCAACTAGGCTCTAGGTACACATCCCTCTGTGAATTCTGCATTCAATTCTTAATATAATTTTCTGATTCAAATTGTGATTGTCTAGATCCCTATATGGACTGTGACTTGAAAAATCCATACACAGAGGCATTCCCTGCTTGCATACTTGTCTCAATCATATGTTTATTGTTGTTAAAATAAAGTAAATTATGTATGAATTTAAAACAATCAGTTAGCTAATTTACAATAATGTAAAGTGGCTCACAGAATCCACAATTGTATAATAGAGATGCTCAGACATTGACCACCGCATGCTATTTCAGAAAGATCTCCATGCTTTATGTACCACGGAAAGTTATCATTATACACCCCAAACACAGTAGCATCCCAAGACACCTACAACAGCTTGAGAAAAAGCTGCGAGATGGTCAATGTCATTAGGTATAGGGGATCGACATCAGGATCCAGCCTATCTACAAGTTTTGCTGGCCCTTCAGTTTTCTGTTTATCCTACAGAATTAATAAACATAAGTGAATGACAGTGAACACTTTAATTGTAACAAATCCTTTTTTCAATAATTCTTAAAAGCAACAAAATGAAATACATATTCTGACAAATGCTTTACAAGATGTGTCGCCCAAGCAAGGAAGGTATTAAGTGTTTGCCCCACTAACTGAACCTCTTGAGTGGATATAGGAATGCGAGCATCAACATTTCGAACTTCCTCAACATCGACCTTGACTTGATCATTGCCCAAAGGGATGTTGTAAATGATGGTCGACCCCTCATAAACTCTTCCAAGGGAAACTAGGCGGGGAGGATTTTCATCGACATACAACCCACATTTCTCTGAGTCACTCGTGTTTGGGTCCTGCCTTGAGGGATTGACACAACTTTCCTTTGTGATGATACAAGTAGCAGAAGGACCAACCTAAGGCTCAAGAGGCAGTGCAAGTCCCTATGATTGCATCTGCGACTAAAACTGGGACTGCATCTAGCTGAAAGACAACATTAGTTGTTGAGTCATGCCAATGTGACCAGGGGTTCAGTGAAGGTCACGAAAACAACATCAATTTTATAAAAAAGGTAACTTTTACAATGTCTCATTTTCAAGGATTTTTCAAAGAAAGTGTAAAAACACCCTATTACAATACCCAAAACACAAGAGACACTAAGAAAAAATCAAACTAATTAGGAGAAAGGCTTAGAATTCAAGAATACCTCAGAGAAGTTACGAAAAAAGGATTGAGGGCTTGTTCTCCATCAAATGCTTGAGGTGGATTTTGAGGATTCCGCTCCGATTAAAATGTTCCTCTCCCTGTGGTGTTCAACGGCAAGCAACAACGGCTCGTGGTGGCCACTGGTGGTCGTGGGTGGTGGAGAAGAAGGTTTTAGGGTTTGGGTGGGCATTTGGATAGGAGGAGAGTGAAAAATCCTATTTTTCACGCTGAAAAATGTAACGCCCTAAAATTTCACTAACTATAAATTGGTGTTTAATTGTATTTATCATGTTATTTGATTATATGATTGACTTGAATGAATTGAGGTATGGTGTAAATTAGTCATGTGTGATTTGCTTGATGTGGATGTTGAGTTTATGTTGAGTTTTATTAACCTAAGTTGAAATTATGAGATTTTAAATTTTATCCAAACCTATTCCAGTAAAGTCATGATCCTGAATTCATTAATCGATCGTCTACAAAATTGGACTGAAGGTTTCTAACCCATATCCCCATGGTTCAACCGTTAGGATTTGAAAAATAACAACATTTCACCTCTTGCTTAGCACACGAAGCACGCTAAGCGCAATTCCAACCTGAGAGAGAATTGTGTTGAGCGCGAATTGTCGCACTTAGTGACAAAAATGGACTCCCGCTTAGCGAGACAAGCTTGTTAAGCGAGATCTGTAGATTATAAATACATTCTTTAGCGTGAAAAACATGATTTTCACTCTTTTTCTCTCCAAACCCCCAACCAAGCCATACAACTCTCCCTCCACCACCCACACGACCACCGGTGGCCACCGTTGCTTGCCGCCGAACCACCACCACAATGAGAGAAACATTTTAATCGGAGCAGAATCCTCAGAATCCACCTCAAGGATTCAATGGAGAAAAATCTCTCAATCCATTCTTTCGTAGCTTCTCTAAGGTAATCTTGACTTCTAAGCCTTTCTCCTAGCTAGTTTGAGCTTCTCTTAGTGTCTCTTGTGTTTTGCATATTGTAATAGGGTGTTTTTACACTTCCTTTGAAAACCCTTGAAAATGAGACGTTGTAAAAATTATCTTTTTATAAAATTGATGTTATTTTTGTGACCTTCGCTAAACCCCGGTCGTATTGGCGTGATTGGAATTTCAAAATGACGTCTCCTTTTGGTAGAATCCGAAACACCCCTTAGCCTTTTATGTTTTGAAAGGGGCAATTGACCCCAAATGTTGTTATTAACCTTATTTTTGAAATCTATACTAAATTTCCTTCGATTTGGTATATAGAACCTTGCTTTTGGATCGTCGAACGTGAACAAGAGAGGTCTCTGAGCGACATAAAGAGAACTAACAGAAAGCTCATGATAAGTGAGTGAAGTTTATTATAATTTATGACTTTTGATACCATTGGGTCAGGGAGCCTAACTATGGGGATGTATGCCTATCCCTGTTGCATGCTGGTTTTGAAGAAAAATAATGTTTTTGACTAATGGGATGTGATATGTCTGTTATTGATAAATGACATTATTGTTTTTATTAGACTTGTGTTGTTTGAAGACCTGGGGAGTGTGAATCCAAAGCATGAAATATATATGTATGTATGAGCGGAATGTGATTTACTGATGATATTTTTATTGATTATATTAATTGATATGAGGTGACATTGATGGTTATGATAATGTTGCTACAGAATGATGTTGTTATTGAATATGATATTGATAATAATTGATACGAGACAATGTTGGTGTTTGTGATAATATTGATACGAGATGATGTTATTATTGATGATTATCTTGATATGAGATGATGTTGTTGTTGTTGATAATGTCATTGAGATGAGATGATGTTGATGTTTGAAATGACATTGAGATGATGTTGATGTTGAGAATGACATTGAGATGAGATGTTGTTGATGTTGAAAATGTCCTTGTGATGATGTATGTTGTGTATGTACATTGGGGTGCAGTGACCATGATGGATATCCCTGGTGGGGGAAATAAAGTGATTAAAGAGTTTTAAGCATCTCTGGAGAGGGATGGCTTAGAATCTTTAATTATCCACAGTAAATGCATTGATGGTGCCCATGTTTCATACTTCATATTGCATGATGATAGTATAAATTTTGTTAGTAAGTACTTGTAGTTTCTCATGAGGGGAAATACTTGTACCTGGGGGATGTCACTCGGTTTGAAACTCCCTTGAGATTCAGACTGATCACCATGGGGTGGGGGGGGGGGGTTTCCTATGCACGACAGGATGACCTCGAGACTTGCTGCCTAATTTTCCTAAGTGAAAGTGTCGTGTGGACACGCTTAGGCTATTTCCTGACGAATGATACCACATTGCATTTGAGAGTTGAGGTCAGGTGCATGCATTATACTGAGCATGATTGACTGGAATTATGGACGGATGATGACTACCTGTTGAGTGTATGTTGGACTAATAGATGTTTGTGTATGATTATGGTATTTGTTAATGTTTTCTTACTAATCATGGTCATTTGATTTTTGTGTTAATTTCTTTTATAATAAACTCACCCTTGCAATTTTTGTACCATGTGGTTGGTACTTGTGATGATCATGAACCTTTGTTCGTGGGAGTAGATGGACAACAATAGAGTACATGAAGTGAGATTCTTTTGTGGAGCCGCCAAGCCAACGCGATGACATTGGGATTATTTTGGGAGAAAGTTGTATTTTGTTAATCAACTGCTCCGTAACTTGTTCTATAATTCTAATTCTTTATGAATTGAGGATGCAAATCAGATTTAATTATAAGTATGAACTAATTTACTTTCAGTTATGTGAATGATGTGTACTAAGTTAATATATATATATATATATATATATATATATATATATATATATATATATATTCATCTAAGTAATTGTGCATTGTTTGGTGAATGTATATCGGGAAAAATTTACTTTGATTTTTTTCATACAAAAATTAATGAAGTTTTCATTTAAAAATTGAAATTTACGCGGTTTAGAGTGGTGATATCATAATGACAAGGCGGGTCGTTACAAAGAATATATTTATAATATGTAGATCTTGCTTAGCGAGCTCGTCTTGCTAAGCGAGGGTCCACTTTTGGCGCTAAGTGTGACCTTTTGCACTTAGCGGAATTTCTCTAGGGTTGAGATTTGCGTTGAGCATGATAATTCGCACTGAGCACAATTCCTCTTGCACTAAGTGCGACAATTCACGTTTAGTGAAATTCACTTTGAGGTTGGAATTGCACTTAGCACATTTCTGGCACTAAGGAAGAGATAAACAAAATTCCTTTTGCAAATCCCAATGGTCTAGCTGTGGGGACATGGGTTGGAAACCTACAATCCAAATTTGATGATGATCCAACGGTTAACGAATCCAGGATCACAGGTTTACCAGAACAAGTTTAGATAAAATTTGAAATCTCATAATTTCAACTTAGATCAATAAAACTCCACATAACTCAAAATCCACATCAAGGAAATCTCACATGACTAATTCATACCATAACTCAACTCATCCAAGTCAATAATAAAAAGAAAATAACATGATAAATAAATTTAAACATTGATTTATAGTTAGGAAAATTTCAAGGCGTTACAATTGTAGTCACTAATGATGAGCCCACTATTCAATTGAATATTTCTTTGACATTGGCTATTTGGAGAGAATAAGACCGTGTCAACATGTTACCTTGCTCAGTTGTGGAGTTAGAGGTTGTTTCAAAGAGCCTCAAACCATACATCCAGAATTGATCAGGATGTTCTAGAGGAACTTTGAGTTTCAAGACAGGAAGTACATCATTTACAGATTTCTTGGAAAGACATTCATTCTGTCTATGGAGACCATTGCATAGGTCATTGGTTGTATTAGGAAAGGCACCAAGTATCATAGTGATTGGGAGAAGACTTATGTGAACCATGTTCCTAGGGCCCTATACAAGGAGAACCTTTCCTAGGTAAGAGATAAGAAGAAGGTTGAGTACAACTTCTTGTGTAAGGAAGCAAAACTTTGGCAAAATATCTATAACAAAAGCTTTCTGCACAAGGTAGGGTCCAAGGACTCTATATCTGACTTGCACAAGTTCATCCTCTTTTATCTCATGGAAAACATCCCTTTTGACCTGCCTCACACAATTTACATCAACATTCTTCACACCACCAATACGTTGGGTGGATATGAAGATATCTTATATTCACCCCTAGTCAACAAGATTCTTTGGGAGCAAGGTGTGTATTAGATTTTCAATATTGAACTGGATGAGTAAATGAAGAATGCCCTTATGTTCAAGGGGCTGATGATTGTCGTGTAGTAGAACTTTGGTGCTTCTAACATCAAAGGTGTCGCAACCTACCCTTCGATGGGAGGGCAAGGCGGGATAAAAAGTGCGTCTTCTCACGAAGAAAATGCGTGGAGTCGCCACCAACGTTTATTCGAGGAAAACGTTAGAAAAACCAAAAAAGGCAAAGGTTTGTGGATTTTGAATGAACAAGGGACGGTAGCCATTAATCTATTATGCAAAACATGACTTCAAAATTATGTATTTTCCCTTTTTATGTTTATTATTTTTTTGGGGTCGACAAAGGTGTTGCCCTTGCTCCTACATATCCTCTGGTGCGATGAGGAATTCAGACCTACGTAGTTCTTTAAGTTGGAAAATTTATGTGTTACATTGATTTTATGTCTTTTGAAAGATGGATTTTAATTGCAAATAAAAGTCGTTTAAGGCGTTGGACCTTGAAATGATCTCAAGCAATATTTGATGAAATGAAGAAGTTTATGAGTTGGTTTTATTTTGGATTTTGCTTATTAACCTTCAACCTTTTTTAAAGATAACTTGCAGCACTAATGATCGGTTAAAACTTACTTTACAAAAGAAAAACGATTATCAATGATAGGAGAAGGAGATGAAGATGCACAAAACAATAAAGAGGACCTCTAAGGGTCCATACATCATGTTCAAATCCTTAAAGACAAACACTAACCAAATGACGAATGAAGAACGATGTAGAAGTCGATTACGGTCGCAATTCGGTGGCACCTCAGCCACATTTTTCTCTTCTTTCTTCTTTTTCTCTCTGATTTCTCTCAATGGTGGACCTTGGAACCCTTTGCTCAACCTACCTCATGCCTTTCTATAGCAAAAGATGGCATTAGGGGTCATGGCAGCTCGGCCAGGCAAGTTGTTGCTTCAACCTGAAGTAACCTTGCTCGCCCAGGTGAGCTCAGCTCGCCCCGGTGAGCTAGTTACTTCACCCTTAAGCCATTTGGGGTCCCAGGCGATCCAGAGGCTAGCCTAGGTGAGCCAGGGTTCAAAACCCCCTCTGAAATGACCCTTTTGCCCCTCCCTTTCAGTATCTTTCGCATTCTTGATCAAAACATTGAATGATCATTTATTTTGCATTGTAACTGGTGTTTAACACCGTAAGTCAACCAACAAGGATCAAAAGATCAACAAATGATAGTCCCCGAATGAAATTAGGGTATGCCAGTTGCTCCTATTTACTTATCTTTTATTGGAAATAAAAGGGAAGTAAAGATAAGGACACTAATTTCGTTCGAGCGATCTTACTATTTGACCGTGAAGCTGGTGAAAACCAAGGAAGTGAAGCTGAGAAAACATGAGGACATTGAAGTTCTATAGAGTGGAAGACATCTGAAGTCTTTTTTTCTTTCTTTTTTTTCAAAGCATAGAAACAGAGGACGTCTAGTCCTATGAAGCACAAACAAGGACATTGAGTCCTATAAAAGACAAAAGACATTGAAGTCTTTGAAATGTAAATGATGACATTGTAGTCTTTTGAAAGCGTAAATGACTGAAGACATTGAATTCTTTGAAATGTAAATGAAGACATTGTAGTCTTTTGAAAGCATAATTGACTGAAGACATTGAAGTCTTTCAATGTAAATGAAGACATTGTCGTCTTTTGAAAGCGTAAATGTTTGAAGATATTGAAGTCTTTTGAAATGTAAATGAAGACATTGAAGTCTTTTGAATGTAAATGACAGAGGACTTTGAGTCCTATGAAAGCATAAAGACAGAGGACTTTGAGTCCTTTGAAAGATAAAGATGAGGACTTTGAGTCCTATGAAAGATAAAGGCAAGGACTTTGAGTCCTATGAAAGATAAAGGCAAGGACTTTGAGTCCTATGAAAGATAAAGGCGAGGACTTTGATTCCTATGAAACAAGCCAATAGGCACTAGTACCAAAGGGCTCAACCTTATGAGAAAGCAAGAGATTCACTCTTTTAGAGGGCCTCTCATCCTAAACTTAAAAGATAGGACATTTGATTTGAGAAATTCATATATAAAGAGAAATCTATGCACTTATAGCCTAATATGAACATGAATTTTTTTTGGGATGTAGATGTATGCAACCTTCATCTTGAAATGCTAGTAATGCAAAAGGTTTGTAATGCTCATGACATTCTTTCCTATTTTGTGATTTTGATTTTGATTTGATCTTTTTTGCTTCCTTTTGTGGAAAACACAAATTGATTGTCTCTTTTTTGAAAGATGTGATAACTCATGAAACCTCATCCTATCTTTTTGCAAATCTCTTCGGGGATTCTCTCAAAGTGTATGTTTTGCTTGATTTAGTCACTTGATAATTTTTGAGTGACGGCAATGGAGTCGTTTGACATTTAACCAATCAATTGAAATGTTGATCCTAGGGTTTTCCCCTTTCTTTTTTAAAAACTTCGATTATTTTGCACAACAATAAAACATAAGGCTTTGGGATCGATCATGTGCCCCATTGAAGGATGGCAATGGATTGTCACACTTTGGTATGTGACCAAGTGAAACTTTCCTGATTTAAGGTCATAGAGTGATGCCAAGGGTATGTCGATCCCACCGAAACTTGATGACATGAACTGATCCCAAAAGAATTTATACAACAAAGGCCACCCTTGGATTCAAAAGAAATCCTAAGGAATCTGCATGAGCGACTAACATCAAATGTACCCTACTATCACAATTCTCTTTGGGCATTTTCCCTTAGTTCCTGGTCGAATGAGTTTTCTTCTCAAATGTGCAAGTACGAAACCTCGAGGATTCTCCTTTTTTTATATATTTTTTCAACAATCATAAGCGTGTGCGGGTTTGATTCCAGAATTCCAACTTAAAAGCAAAATTAGTCATTCCTTGATCCACATGGACTTTATTGGACTTGTAACGTGGTCAAGGGTAAGATGGCTATGAAAGAAAGGATCAGAGAGCCCAAAGAGAAGAACAAAGATGAAAGATTAAAAAAATACAAGTGGTGAGGATGTCTCCTTCACCTGTAGGATCTCACAATCACTCACAAACTCATCTTAAGCTTTCAAATCGACTCCTGCTTCAAGCTTTGGTCTCTGCAGATCTTTACACTGCAAAATCTCTCAAAACTCTCTGGAACTTGGACCTTTCTCTCTCTAGAAACCCTAGACATGCAAAGCTCTGAATCTTAATCCAAACTCTCTCTCTGAAATCTAATTTCAGGCTTAAATAGGTGGCCTTGTTCGTGCTCGTGCGCTTAGCGCACTTATGGACCGCTTAGCGCACGTTAGTGAATTCTGGCTTAGCGCATGCCTTTCTCGCTTAGTGGATGAACTGAAGCAGTGCGCTTAGTGAGATGAAGCGGTGCGCTTAGCGAACCTGTACAGCTCATCTTCTTCCAGAGTCTTCCTCGCACTTAGACCATGAGTGTTGCGCTTAGCGGACGCTCGCTAAGCCAGCAGATTGACTTAGCGAGAAGGTGAAAAACAACACTTTTCAAAGCTTTCCTAATTAACCTGAAATTGAGAGAAAATGATTATTAAACACACAAAATGGAAGTACTAAGTATTTATTACCTATATTTAACAAAAATACTTGTAACACTACAAAATAACCATAATTTGGAACAATTTGATATAATTTACATAGGTTTTATACACAAAAGTTAGTTGTTTTCACCGACTAACAATCTTCTACGCGTTTAGCCATGAATTGATGCGCTTAGCGGATGGCTCGCTATGCCAGAGAATTGGCTTAGCGAGCGGCTCAAAATCAGCACTTCCACCAAACTTGCTTAATTAGACTGAAATTGAAAAGGAATGATCATTAAATACACAAAATGGGGATACTTAGTACTTATTACCTATATTTAACAAAAAGTAATTACAACACACTACAAAATGACCATAAATGGGAGGAGTTATATACAATTTACACAAGTTTCTTACTCAAAAGTTAGTCGTATTATCCGACTAGCAGTGGCTAGGTGAGCATAAGAGTCTTTATTGGGCAAACCATGAAACAAATTATTTTGAATCAACTATATCAAGGAAGGAGGATATGTAATTTTCTGAGCTTGAACTTCTGGCTGTGCAATACTAGTGAAAAATTGTGGCACAATAAAACTTGAATAATCCTCCAGGGTTACTCTTCTTGGCTCTTCAGCCATGATTGTATCTTCAACTGGTTCTATATGAGAATGCCCTGCAATAGGAAAACTAGAAGATGCCTCGGAAGATCAAGGTTCTTCTTTTGGAGTAGCTGCTACTTCTAGATCCTGCAAAAATTTTCTGATTCTCTCTGAATTACGCCTTCTACAGGTGGCGTTAATCTCCAAATCAATGGGAAACAAATCACCTGTAGTAGATCTTCTTTGCATACAAGAAAACAGAACAACAATTATCCAGTTCAAAAGAACAATGAATATACGGTCACTAAAGTATGAACAAAAAGAATCAATGAATTAAAGAGAAAAATATAAAATAATGTCGTAAAACTGAACTAAACTCTTCTTAAATCTAGTTCCCTAGCAACGGCCCCATAAATACTTTGTTGGATTTCCCCTGCAGTTACTTTTTGGTCCACTTTTTATTTATGCAAATATGTTCAAGGGAAATCCGGTTTGCCGGAAAGCGCACTGGATCATCAAGTATTTAAAATTAAAATGGATGAATCCGAGTATCAAACTCAAGGAACTAGTCTAAGACAAGGTTAAATTTAGGAATAAGGCAATGTTGAACGAAACATTGATAATTGATGATTTAAAACAGGATTAAACTAAGTCTAGGCTAAAAACAGTAAAAATTGCAAGTAAATAAAATTGACAGCAGTAGGTAGAAGTGTTGGGTCTTTCTAACAGACCAGCTGATGCATATAAAGATGTTTCTCTAATCAATCATGCTTTTGTGTTCTATGTTGTAGCCTAAATTACTAAACCTCAATCCCTAGTAAGACTAAATCAATCCAAGCTTCGTCCTTAGATCCCTCTTGTTGGACTAGGCTCAATTTAGATAGCCCTCCTAGGTTTAGACTAACTTAAACTAAGCTTCATCCTCAGATCCCTCTTGTTGGACTAGACTTAGCTTAAATAGCTTACGAAAGTTTAGACTAATTTAGCCTAAGCTTTGTCCTCAGATCCCTCTTGTTTGGGCTAGACTTAGACGAAACAACATTATTGTAACAACATATTTAAAACCAAAACTTATTCCACAGATCCCTCTTGTAAGACTAAGTTTCAATTCTGCTTCATTCAAGTTCTAAGGCAACAATACATTTCCCAATGCTAAAATCACCTAACTAGGCACACAAATGGTTGACCAGACCAAGAGCATACAGAATTTAAGCACTAAAAGAAGCATTGGACACAAGAAATACAATCAACTAGATATTAAAATAATTACATAAGCTATTCATTAGAAATCTCCAACAAGGGTGTTTAGCAAGCCATTACAGAAAAACCCCTAATAATAATAATGAGATTACAAAACCTAGGTATCTCTGCAAAAGCTGCTCCTCTTGCTGCCTCCAGAGCTCTTTTCCCGAAATAGGCACTATGGTCTCTGTGGAATTCTGTGCCTTGGGTATTATAAAAGTTGTGTACCCTAATTCTGCACAAGGCAGACTTTAAATAGGCTATGAATTCGTGATGTTGCGCTTAGCGCCACCCTCACGCTTAGTGCGAGTAAGTGGATTTGAGCTTAGCGCCAGTCTTGTGCTGAGCCTGGCTGAAGACAACTGCAGTGCTTAGCGCACTGATCTCGCGCTTAGCGCGCTGAAGCTGCGCTTAGCGGTGGATGCGCGCTTAGCCCGCCGACGAGCTAAGCTCAACTGTCACTTTTAGCACTTCATGACTTAGCCTCTTTTTCACCTGAAATTGTACAGATTTCATCATTAAATCCAATAGAAATATTCTAGAGACAACTTTAACCATAAAATAGGATTTTGTTTACAAAATCACTGCAAAATAACCATAAATTGGGAACTATACAAGTTTTGGAAAATATTTTCTATACAAAAGTTAGTTGTATAAGACGACTAACAGTACCCATGATATTGATGTGGAGTATCATCCTATTTTGTTGATGACCAATCTCCATCAAAGAACCTGGATGGCCACCTTTTGCGGTCTCCCATCTCAACCATATTTTTTCCATCCAAAAGGTGAACCTTGACCTTGCTTATAGTTAAGGGGACATATTTTAGATGAATCAAATTGTTTTTTTAGCATAAATTTAAATATTTATATATATAAAAGTAGATAAGTCACTGGAGGAATTTGTTGTCAAACATAAGAAGAATATCTTTGGTTTTTGGTAACTCATAAAAAGGATATTTTTGGCATTACAAATATTTATGTATATTGATGAGTAAATAATATTGCATGTCATTTTATATTCCTCCTAAATGATTTATTTACAATTAATTAAAATAAAAAAATATCACACTAAAGGGAGGGTTGAACAGTGTGTTAGATGAATATGGAAAACTTTTTGCAAAGAGTGTGATTTTCTCAAACAAGTATGTCAAAAATAAAGTTTCAATTGTATTGTCCATTGAACAGAAAACCAACTTCGTCAAAATAAGTTTAGAGTATCTTCCAGCTCTATAAATAGATATTTTCAAAGAGATTTTTAAATGCAAACTTGTGTGACTAAATGTGACAAGATATGCACAAGAGAATATAAGTTAAATAGCTCAAGAGCAAAGTGGAAAGACTTAAGTTTATACTGGTTCACTCAACCTGAGCTACATCCAACTCTCCTTCACAATGTTGTGTAGGGTTTTACTGATCAAAGCTTTGTTACAAACAAGTATTTTGTCTTGCCACTCCTAGCTACAATAGTATTCTTTAGATCACTTCTAGCACTCCCTTAGACTCCCTTTGAATGTAGGAACACCCAAGTATTATTTAACACTAAGTCACTCTTTGCTTTCACAAACAACAAAGGTTTGACATGAATGGACAGATTCAAAACACTTAAAGAATGGACAACCACTTAAGCGCGAATACAATCAAACTTTTCTAAGCAAAGAATGAAACTTTTGTCATAGGAAAATATTGTCCAATCAAAATTTCAACACTTCAATATATCACTTGCTTGATTTCTCTTCATGTGATTATTGTAAAGCTTCAATTTCCTTTTATAGATTTTAGTGAAGAGATTTGTTATGATATTATAGCATGCTTTGAGATGACCATTGTCTCAAAACTATCAGTGATGTGTCACTTTCTTGAGGAGAAAGAAATAGTAAAGAAAAATGCATGTGCTTTTCTTTTGTAGCTAGTACTATATCCTATGAAGCACAAACACCTCTACTGTTCAAAGAGTCATCATGCTGGACACATTTCTAACATTGACACACCCAAACACTTGTTTGACACTTGTCTGAGACTTCTTATTAGGTTTTCAATTTAAAAATGATTTTTTGTTGGCTTGGGTACTTTTGTTGACACCTTTACACAACTTAGACACTTGTAAAAACATATAAAGTTTGTTTTAAAAGATGAATAGAGCATCAATTTTGATATTTTATTATATGTTACTCATATTCCATTTCACTAGTCTTTATCTTTGTATGTGTATGCGGTGTTCCCATGTCCTATATTTTAGGCATTAACTGTATCAAAGTGTTAAAACAACAAGAAACACACTAAAAGAGGGGGGGGGGGGGGCTGAATAGTCTATATATCAAAGATATATAAAATTTTTGTGATATAAAAGATAATAATGTATTAAATACAGGTCATCCACTAAGGATAAAGCAAATATATAATGAAGAGCAGTATGGTTATTCAATGACAAATAAATTAGAGTTCCTAAAATAATTTTTCAAATAAACACTTGGTGTTAAAAGGTGATAGAAAGTGTTATAAGAGTGCTTAATAAACCATTATGGAAAGAAGTAGAAATACTTGATTTATACTGGTGCAATTTTGAGAGAGGAAAAGTTGATAAATACCCTTTTATTAAAAAATCCTCTCATAATATTTTGTTGGTTCAAGTTTATATTGATGAAATCATATTTTGATCCACAAAAAAATCTCTATGTGAAGAATAAGTACATAACATGCAAAGGATTTTGAAATGTTAATGATGGGAGAGCAGAACTATTTTATTGGTCTCCATTAACAAGTAACATGTATGTGCCCTGTTAAGGTGATCTTTGCGCTTTCGTTGAAGTGCATGTCCAAAAAAATCTCTTTTTTTTTCTACTTTCCTTTTTACTAACTATCTGCATTTCCTTTCACTCTCATCGTTTCATTCCTCTTTGCGAGTTTTGCTGCTTGTAGGTTTTTTTGCTTGGTACTTCATCTTTGATTCTCTTCAAACCTTCATTCCTTATTTTTTTTTCAAGGTACTTCTCTTGCCTCCTTTTGTTTCCCTTATCATTTACTATGATTTTTATTTTCAGGTGTGATTTTCTTGTTGTATTTTTCTGCTTTGTGAATTTATGCATTTGTGTTTGTAAAGATGTATTCCTGGAGAACTTCTTCGAAGGAATCTTCAAGGCATGATCAAGGTTTCTATTCCATTGTCAATCTCTTTGGTGGTTATCGCTCCAGTGACTGTGCATTTCCCCCTTTTACTTCTATCAAGGGTGGCGCTTTTGCCCCTAGGTTAAGGGAAGAGGGTGTTTGATCTGTGATTGATAATGCTAATATGGCTAAGCATGGAATGAAGCTTGTTCCTCAATGACAGTGATGTAGCTCCATGTTGAGCTTGTAGGCCTTGGATCTTCTTCATCAATGGAGTACTTTGCTTCTTGAAGATAAATGACAGTGGAATGGAGAAGGAAAAAAGATGATTAGAGATGCCACTTCAAGGTGAAGAAGAGTCAAGAAGAAGCTCACCAACATAGGTAGCCATGGATAAGAGCTTGATAGTAGAAGAAGATGAAGGGAGGGAGAGAGAGAGAGAAGGAGCATGAAATTTTGTGTCTCAAATGAGGTCTGAACTTTGAAGTGTAATTCTCAAATAATCAAATTTGAAAAGAATGCACACACAAGGTCTCTATTTATAGCCTAAGTGTCACAAAAAATTGGAGGGAAATTTGAATTTCTATTCAAATGTCACTTGAATTTGTGGAGCCAAATCTAGAGCCAAAATTTCACTAATTATGATTAGTGAATTTTAGCTATGCTTCAGCTCACTAATCCAATATCAAGTCTAAGATTCTCCACTAAGTGTGCTTAGGTGTCATGAGACATGTAAAGCATGAAGGGCATGCACAAAGTGTGACTATATGATGTGGCAATGAGATGTAGCAAGCAAATGCTCATCTTCCCCTTAAGATGGTCCAAAATTTAATTGGATTGGGCTTCTCCCAATTCAATTAAGTTTATCTCCCAACACACACACATCAAATAGTGCACTTAATGCATGTGAAATTTATATCCTATCTAAAAGGTCACGGTTAACACCACTCTTACGAGGATAGTTTAGAATTGGCAAGGGTAGCTCGTGCTAACCCTCAATACATTGCGACATCAAAAGGAACTTCTACTCATGATGTCAAGGTTGTGGCCCAGAGTCAACGTCTCACCATTGACCTTATCCCTATTGTCAAGGTTACTTCTTTGGTTCCACACTTTGTTGTTGGCCATGCTTATGTTGAGGTATCAAAATAGGTTCTGATGCAATCCTCCCTAGGAATGAACTAGTCACCAAAGCCATGAGCAGGAGGATCCTAGAGGATTAGGCTAGAGCTGCTGAAGAAGGCCCTAGGGTTCTCATGAACCTCAGGGTAGATTTTTGAGACCATGGGCTAATGTTGTGTCCATTTGTCTTTGTAAATATTAGAATAGGTTCTCCTTCTTTTGTGTCTATTGTCAATTTGAGTTTGAGTGATTAAATTGCTGGCTGAAATTTTGATCCTAAGTGAATGTTGAACTCCTAAAACTTTGGTAAACAAGCCTAGTGTGTTTAACATACATAGAAAAGTTGAAAGTAAGCCTAAGGCAATCAATTTACCAGGCTTAAAAAATCAAAGTCTGGAATCGCTGGTGTTGACAGCTTGAACTTACGAACATGTAAAACTTACTGGGAATTGGTCACTGTGAATTTTAAACTGAAATATTTACTGGATTTTCTAGACATCTGTAAAACAATTAGAAAAAAACAACCAAGTGATTTGGATAAAAGGAAAAAATAAGAAAAATCACACATGTTGGCAGGAAAATCAGTGTCCAGGAAAAAAAAGTGAAAGGGAAGTGTGCTTGTTGTTTTGTCTAAAAATTTGTTCTCTAATTGGTGCCTCTTTTATACCAATCTTAGTTCTGAAATTTAAATTGAAAAGTAGAGTGAAAAAAAGTGCCAAAACTAGAGGTTTCTTGAGTTTTTTTTTTATAGTTTTTTTACTCTACTCTAGAGCCATTCTAGGTTTCTCTTTGAGTCCTAGCTTGCTCTTATGTGCTTTTCATTGCTTTAATTGTTGAATAATCCTTGAATGTTTGTATTGTTAAAACTCTATTGGTTTAGCTTTCATTTCATTTTTTTGTACTTGGTTATTGCTTGTCTCTTTGTTTCCTTGTTTGTGAGTTGCCATATAGGAATTAGAAAAGAGGATTGGTGCCATCCCATGAAGAATTTGAGTCAAGAAGCAAGGGGCCAAACACCTTAAGAACTATTGGACTAAGAAGCACTCCAAATTGAGTGTTTTGAAGTATCAAAATAGGTTATGATGTTGGCCATGCTCATGATGTTGAGGTATCAAAATAGGTTATGATGCAATCCTCCCTGGGAAGGGACCAGTCACCAAAGCCATGAGCAGGAGGCTCCAAGAGGATTGGACTAGAGCTGCTGAAGAAGGCCCTAGGGTTCTCATGAACCTCAGGGTAGATTTTTGAGCCTATAGGCCAATGTTGGGTCCATTTGTCTTTGTAAATATTAGAATAGGTTTTCCTTCTTTTGGGCCTTATATTTTGGCCATTCTAGTAGTATAGAATTTTAGCCTTGTATTTCAGGGCATTTTGAGTAGTCTTTGTAGTAGGGACTTTTTTTTTATTTTCATGTATTTTGGCATATGGGTGAGCTTAGTTATTAGATGGGTGTGTTTAGTGAAGCTCTAGCTTCTCATCTGAAGGAGGTGAGCTTAGCTATTACAAGGGTGTGTAGCTAAGCTCTAGCTTCTCAAGGAAGCTTTTTAAGAAGGTGAGCTTAGCTATTAGAAGGGTGCGTGTAGCTAAGCTGTTGCTTCTGAAGGAAGCTCCTCAATGAAGTTTCTCAAGGAAGCTACCTAGGCTATAAATAGAAGCATGTGTAACACTTGTTGTAACTTTGATGAATGAGAGTCTTGTGAGACACACTTCAAAATTCCACTTTTCTCCCTCTTTTTTCTCCTTCAATTTTGTGCCCCGCTCTCTCTCTCATTCTTTTCCTCCATTGAAGCTTCCGCTCTATGCTTCTTATCCAAGGCACTCTCTTGGTGGTGAAGCTCCTCCTTCCATGGCTTATTCCCTAGTGGATGGCGCCTCCTCTCACCTCTTCTCCTTTATCTCCTGCTACATATCCATGGTTGAAAATCACCATTGAAGGACCTTAATGAAGCTCAATGATCCAACCTCCATAATAGCTTGTCAAGCAAGCTTGCATCAGATTCCTCAAGAGGCTATTAAGAAAATGCAATCATTGTTGCAATCTTTAGGGGTTGATTGCTCTTAAGAGAGTAGTTTGGAAGTTCTCATGGATGAGAGGCAGTTAATAGGTTTAGAAAATGGTCGTTCTTCTAACCCAGATGGCCATGATTAGGCTCTCAGTCTAACGATAAATTCCCTATTATTGATAGGGAAATAGAGACAGATCAAGGTACTCGGGCATGAGGCACTTCATTGGATTGATAAAAAGGCTTAGGAGATCTAATCATTGATAACTCCAAGCGTGATTGGTCATCTGGGGGTCTTCTTTTCCTATCACACAAGTTAGGAATGTTAGGGGTTCGACAGCTGAGGCCCCTAGTGGCGATGGCAAGATATGCTCCTAAGGTCAGAAGGAAAATGTGGGGTGAGTCTTTTAATGATGTCGATGTGGCAATATTTGGTCAGACATATGATGACTTTCTCCCGATGTACATTTCTTTTTTCAAACTTATAGGGGTGCATATTCCTTTTTCTGATTTTCAAATTGATATTTTTAATTTCCTGAAACTATGTCCCTCCCAATTGCATCCGAATATATGGGCCTTGTTCTAGATTTTGAGCATCTCTAAGTTTGAAGGGATCTCATGTTCAAGGAATGCGTTTCACCATTTGTTTGAATCATGGCATCAAAAGGTGAAAGGTGAGGGTTATTGATGCAATCCTCCCTAGGAAGGGACCAGTCACTAGAGCCATGAGCAAGAGGCTGCAAGAGGATTGGGCTAGAGCTGCTGAAGAAGGCCCTAGGGTTCTCATGAACCTCAGGGTAGATTTCTGAGCCCATGGGCCAAGTTTGGGTCCAATTCTCTTTGTAAATATTAGACTAGGATGTCATTATATTTGGTCCTTGTATTTAGGGCTCCAAATTGTAGGTAGGGTACCCTAGAAATATAGGATTTTTCAGCCCTTGTATTTTAGGGCACCTAGACTAGTTTTTGTATTAGGGGTAGTTGTGTAATTTCACATGCACTAAGTGAATACTTGATGTGTGTGGTTGGAAATAAATTTAGTTGGATTGGTAGAAGCCCAATCCAATTAAATTTTAGAGGGTGAGGTGAGCATTTGCTTACTACACCCCATTGCCACATCATATAGTCACACTTTGTGCATGTCCTTCATGCTTTATATGCCTCATGACACCTAAGCACACTTAGTGGAGAATCTTGAAATTGATCTTGGATTAGTGGGCTGAACCATAACTAAAATTCACTAATCATAATTAGTGAAATTTTGGCTCCAAAGTTTGGCTCCACAAATTCAATTTCAAATTCAAGTGAAATTTGAATTGAAATTCAAATTTCCCTCTAATTTTGTGTGACACTTAGGCTATAAATAGAGGTCATGTGTGTGCATTTTTTCAACTTTGATCATTTGAATATTAACTTCAGATTTAAGAGCTCTTTTAGAGCACAAAATTTCGTGCTCTTCTCTCCCTTTCCCTTCATTCATCTCCTTCTTCCTCCAAGTTCTTATCCATGGCCTCCTATGGTGGTGAGCTTCTTCTAGACTCATCTTCTCCTTGAAGTGGCGTCTCCTCTCTCCCTTCCTTCTCCATTCCACTGCCATTCATCTTCCAAGAAGCAAAGGAATCCATTGATGAAGAAGATCCTAGGCCTACAAGCTCCAATGGAGCTTACATCATGTGGTATCAAGAGCATCTTCATCTAGGTGATGTTCTTTTGCTTCCTCTATCTTTTTGTTCGGTGAATTCTCTTTAATTCCTTGTTCTTAATCTTATTCTCCATGTATATCCTCCATTTTCTTGTGGTTTGGTGCTGTTTAGAGTAGATTAAAAAAAGAAATAAACCGATTAAATCTTAGATCTACACTTGTTCTTGCATTTCTATGGTTCAAATTTTGTAGATCTACTCTTGAATCGTGTTTTTGTGTTGATTTTAGGTTCTATCATTTTTCATTCATAATATTCTTGTGCTGAACCTTAGATCTAAATTTTCTTCCAAAATATTGATTAGAAAAAAAAAACACAAAAATCTAAGTGTAAATCACTTAATCCATGTTGTCTTAGAGTCATGTTTAGTCATAGTAATTGTCACATTATGCTCTAAGTTTGTGTTGAATTTTTATTTTGTTTATTGAATTCTAGATACATTTGTTCATGTATTCTTGTCATTATTATCCTATCTTTTTAATTTTGAGTCTAATTCATGCATGTTATTTAGTTCATAACATGTTCTAAATCAATTCCAAGAAGTAGTCTTGTTGAACTCTTTTTTGTTTTCTAAGATTCCTACATGATGCCTATGATGAAGTTGAGTTGTGGTGCTGAGTTGTGGCTGGATTTGTGAATCAAATAAGTCTTAAGCTCTCTTTAATTTTGTTATTCAAGATAATTGAGCATAAGCAAACACAAATTGTAACTATCCAAGCCTTAAGAAACTAAACACTACTCTTGATTTCTAGGTTGAAATCGCTAGTGATGGCAGCTTGAACATATGAACTTGTATAAATTACTGGGAATTGGTCACGATGTTTTTTGAGCTGAAAGTTTTACTGAATTTTCTAGACATCTGGACAAAAATAGTAAAAAAGAACCAAGCGATTTGGATTGAAGGAAAAAATAAGAAATATCACACAAGTTGGCAGAAAAATCAGTGTCCAGGAAAAAAAAAGTGAAAGGAAAGTGTGCTTGTTGTTTTGGCTCAAAATTTGTTCTATAATTGGTGCCTATTTTATACCAATCCAAGTTCTGAAATTTCAATTGAAAATTGTTGGGAAAACAAGTGCCAAAACTAGAGGTTTCTTGAGTCTTTTTTGTTTTTTAGTTTTTCTACTCTACTCTAGAGCCATTCTAAGTTTCTCTTTGAGTCCTAGCTTGATTTTTTGTGCTTTTCATTGCTTTAATTGTTGAATAATCCTTGAAAATTTGTCTTGTTAAAACTCTATTAGTTTAGCTTTCATTTCATTTTTTTTGGTCTTTGGTTATTGCTTGTCTCTTTGTTTCCTTGCTTATGAGTTGCCATATAGGGAATTGGGAAGGAGGATTGGTGCCATATCTTGAAGAATTTGAGTCAAGAAGCAAGGGGCCAACCACCTTAAGAGCTATTGGAATAAGAAGCACTCCAAATTGAGTGAAACACTAAAGAGAGAATAGCCACCACAATTGAGGACTTTTTTTCTTTGTAATTTTGTAATTGGCAATTTGCTTTGCTTTCAAATTTTGTAACAAAAAGGCTTTCATTGGAAGTAAGTTGGGAGCCTCCGCTAGGTCACCCTACTTCCATTTGTGTGTAATAATTTTAGGCAATTTTCCCTTAGGATAGTGAGTGTTTTGTTGGGAACCTTAAATGAGGTCATCCAAACACTCTTAGGATCCGCCTAGTTTGCATTTCTTGCACTTTAATTTCTTGCTTACTTTTATAGCTTATTTCCTTTACCCTCCATTGTCAAACCGCCTAGATAGCTTGCCTTTTACCAATTAGTTTTTACCTTATCTTTCACACCTCTTTTAGTGTTTATTTTGGCTAGTTTCAACCATAGTTTCTTTTACCTTTTGTTTTCAATCCCCCATAGTTTCTTTTACCTTTAGGAACCAACATGAGTCTTCATTCTTCATCTAGTGTTAATGGTGAGGGTTCTACTCCTAAGGACCCCTTTATAAGATATTAGATGAGTTGAGATCCCTTAAGTTGTGGAAAGAAAAACAAGAGAGAAAAGAAAAAGGTAAAAAAAGAGTGGAAGAAATAAGTCAAGATGAAAGAGAAAAAATAAGAGAGGAAGAAAGAAGAAAAATAATGAAAGAAATGAAAAGAGAAAAACATGCCTCCTTTAGTAGTCATGACTCTTGCAAGAGTTTAAGTGAAGAACTTAGCGACTATTATAGAGGGCGCCATAGTTCACATACTAAACATCACTCCCAAAGAAGAGAAAAGGATAGAAGGCATCAAGAGGTGAACTTAGTGAAAAACTCTCTTAATCATTTGAGAGGATAAGACTTTTTGGGCAATCAAAAACTCTCTTAATCTTTTGAGAGGATAAGACATTTTGGGCAATCAAAAACTCTCAGCCCAAAAACTCTCATCATCTTTTGAGAGGATAAGACATTTTGGGCTATGAAAAACTCTCATCATCTTTTGAGAGAATAAGACATTTTGGACAAGCAAAACTCTACCAATTTCGTTCCCAAGTCACTAATTTATAGGCCTTTGATAGCCTTTCAAAATTCAAATGAAAAGTTGTGACTGTTGGGAATATTTTTCGAAACTACTCACTGGTAATCGATTACAATCTCGGTGTAATCGATTACACAATTATTTTTCTTGAACAGTAGTGACTCATAATTTAAAATTTGAATTTCCAACGTTCAGAGTCTTTGGTAATCGATTACAAGGTTTGTGTAATCAATTACAAGGTTTCAAAAATCTTTTAAAACGTTTTAAAGCACTGGTAATCGATTACATGAACTGGTAATCGATTACATGTTTAAAAAATCCTTTTTAAAATCTTTTGAAGGCATTTTAAATGTTTTAAGACTTTGGTAATCGATTACAATATGTTGGTAATCAATTACACATTTTGAAAACCTTTGAAAAAATGTTTGAAATGATTTTTAGAAAACTTTTGTGCTTCTAGTAATCGATTACAGTCTCTGGTAATCGATTACTAGAGAGAAAACTTTAAAATCATTTGTTTTGAAAGAAAAATAACTTGGCCAAATCTTTGTGCTTTCAAATCTAACTTATAAATCTAACTTAAGAATCTACCTAGTCAATCTTACTTGAATATCTTGGATTGCTTGATATGCTTGACTATTGGCATCATCAAAATCTTCTTGAAGCCTTGCTTCTACAGGGGAAAATTTGACTATGTCGGCCCTGCCAGCACAAGCAACAGAAGATTCGGACTGACTGGGGCAATGAGGAAAGAAGGGGACGCTCATGCCGTGACCTTGGCTCTTGCATGGCCAAAACCTCAATCAACCCCTCAGAATACTCATCAATATGCCCAGCACCATCCGGCTTTTTGGCTAGTGCCAAAAACTCCTCCAACTTGGCACCCGTCTAGCAAAGGACATCTGCCCCACCACAAAGAGCCCCCGCTCAAGTCCCGGCTCCTGCAAGGCCTTGTCCCGCCAGTGATTTCAATCCTGGCATGAGTTCCAATTGGGGGAGGAATCCTCTAGTGGAGAAGATTCTGGAGTTCGCTCCGATTCCAATGTCATACGGGGATTTGTTGCCATCCTTAATCGCCAACCAGTTCGCAGTGGTGACCCTCAGAAGAATCTACCAGTCTCCTTTCCCAAGGTGGTACAACCCCAATGCGACCTGCGCATATCACAGGGGTACTCCGGGGCATTCGATCGAGTAGTGCATGGCCCTCAAGCATAAAGTCCAAAGCTTGATTGACGCGGGATGGCTAACATTCCAAAAAGATGGTCCAAATGTGAAGACAAATCCACTCGCCAATCATGGGGGACCGGTGGTAAATGAAATAGAGGCATGCGGGCTGCAAAGGCCTAAGCAAATGAAGGACGGGGTAACCTCAAGAAGGTTTATCTTTGAAGCATTGCAAGAGGTGGGCATCGTTTCCTTTGATGGGCACAAAGGGGACTCCTGTTTGATGCATCTGGGTGCATCACATGACATGGAGACATGTTCAATGGCAGAGGAGCTATTACAGCAAATGATGGACCAAGGACGATTTGAGATCAGTAAAGGGAACAAGGGAGAACAACACGTGTACATACAGTTGGCGAACAAAGAAAGCCCCGCTAGACCTAAGCCTTTGGTGATTCACTTCACTAGGGATGTGACCTCCCAGAAACCCCGAGGCCCTCGCCTGGTTTTGGGTAGCAAACCTGCTCCATTCCCTTATAGAAGAAACAAGGCGGTCCCATGGAGATACGCCCTTCAGAAACTAAGCGAAAAGAAAGAGGAGGCCAACGACACTGACTTACCTTTTGCCAAAGTTACCAACATTACCGGCCTAAGTGGTGTGACCCGTAGCGGTCATGTCTTCATAGCACCTAACCCATCGGTGCGACCCACAGATGCCAAAGGAAAAGTGAAGGTGGTCACGGAAAAGACCAACAAAGTGAGCCCCACTCTAGATGAGGATGTTCCAGCTAGGAGATTCGCTAAGAAAGGAAGAGACTTCGACGGAAAGAAAATGTCCATGGAAGAAGCCAACGAGTTCCTCCGGATCATTCAACAGAGTGAGTTCAAAGTGATTGAGCAATTCAACAAGACCCCAGCTAGGGTCCCTATGTTAGAGCTGCTCATGAGTTCTGAACCTCACCGGGTGTTGCTAGTTAAAGTTTTGAATGAGACCCACGTGGCCCAAGATATCTTTGTGGAAGGCTTCGAGGGCATCGTCAGCAATATCACGACTAATAACTACCTCACCTTCGCCGAGGGGGAGATCCCTGTCGAAGGGCGGGGACACAATAGGGCTCTACACGTGTTCATCAAGTGTATAGACCACATTGTGGCTAAGGTACTCGTTGACAATGGCTCATCGCTTAATGTCATGCCTAAGAGTACACTGAACAAGCTGCCTTTCAATGTGTCACATCTAAGGCTGAGCTCCATGATAGTACGGGCTTTTGACGACACCTACTGAAAGGTTATAGGGGAGATTGATCTCCTAGTTCAAATCGGACCCCACACTTGCCAGATCACCTTCCAAGTGATGGACATTAATTCGACATACAACTGTCTTTTGGGCTGGCCGTGGGTTCACTCGGTTGGGGTGGTCCCTTTGACGCTCCACCAAAAATTGAAGTTCATGGTGGAAGGGCATTTGGTCATTGTCTCGGGGGAAGAGGACATTTTAGTAAGCTGCCCTTCTTCTATGTCGTATGTTGAAGCTGCAGAAGAATCCTTGGAGACGGCTTTTCAGTCCTTTGAGGTAGTGAACAACACTTCAGTGGAATCCCTCCCGATGCGACCCCACATGTCCGACGCCATGATGATGGTGGCCTGTGTGATGTTAGGACATGGGTATAAGCCCAAAATTGGTTTAGGACGGAACAACAATGGAATGGCCAGCTTGGTAGAATTCAAGGAAAACCGTGGGAGGTTGGGATTAGGCTATAGGCCCACGCGTCCTGATGTGAGAAGAAACTCCCTAGAGAGGAGAAGCAGGGGCATGGGCCAACATCAAAGGCCATAAGTGAAAGAGGCCCATCCATGTCACATCAGTAAGAGTTTCATGAAAACGGGGTGGAGGTGTGAAAAACAAGTCGCCATGATACACGACGAAGCCCTCTAAGACCATTCAAACTGGGTACAATCGTGCCTTCCTGATTTCCAATTAGGAAACTAGCAATTTGTTGAATGACACAAAGTTTTCATGGTGGGCATAATGTAATTCGTTAGTTTTAACCCTACAACTGGGCCTAGGCTTTAGGGTTTTCTCCCTGTTAGGGTGTTATGTCTTTTTGCTATCAGATATATAATATAAGATCTTTCCTTCATTTTTTCTTGCACCTTCACCCATTCTCATTCATCTGCATGTTTATTTCTATTGAGATTAAATGGTACAGATCTGACGATGGGTCCGGTGAAGGTACTAATACCGAGGACCTTGACGTCGATTTTGAACGAATAGCAAGCCAAGCCGAGGATGGAGAAGATGAAGATATGGGGTTTTCCTCGAAGATAGAAAGGATGGTCGCTTAGGAAGACCGAGAAATGAAGTCGCACCGAGAAGAAATGGAAATCATAAACTTGGGTGTTGGCGAGGAAAGGAAAGAGATAAAGGTTGGTACGGACATGACCACACCGGTCAGAGATGAATTGGTGGTTTTTCTACGAAACTACCAAGACATCTTCGCTTGGCCGTACAAAGATATGCTCGGTTTGAACCTCGATATTGTACAACATCGGTTACCTTTGAATCCCAGTTGTTCCCCGGTAAAACAAAAGCTAAGAAGGATGAAGCCCGAGATGTCCTTAAAGATCAAAGAAGAGGTGAAAAAGCAGTTCGACGCTGGCTTTTTGGCAGTGGCTCGGTACCCCGAATGGGTGGCCAATATTGTGCCGGTCCCTAAGAAGGATGGGAAGGTACGGATGTGTGTGGACTATCGCGACCTAAACCGAGCCAGTCCAAAGGATAACTTCCCTTTACCACACATCAATGTCCATGTAGATAACACAACCAATTTCTCTTTGTTTTCCTTCATGGACAGGTTCTCGGGTTACAATCAGATAAAGATGGCGCCAGAGGACATGGAGAAGACTATGTTCGTCACCTTGTGGGGAACGTTCTGTTATAAGGTGATGTCCTTTGGGCTCAAGAATGTCGGGGCAACCTATCGGTGGGCTATGGTAGCATTATTCCATGATATGATGCACAAAGAGATTGAAGTCTATGTGGATGACATGATTTCCAAGTCTAGTAGGACCGAGGAGGAACATCTCGTCAACTTGCGGAAGTTGTTCGAGAGACTACGGAAGTACTAGTTAAGATTGAACCCCACCAAGTGCACCTTCAGGGTCAAGTTGGGAAAATTTCTTGGTTTCTTTGTAAGTTAGAAAGGGATAGAGGTGGACCCCGAAAAGGTAAAGGCCATCCTTGAGATGCCTGAGCTGTGCACCGAAAAGCAAGTCCAAGGTTTCTTGGGGCGCCTGAACTATATAGCAAGGTTGATATCGCAGCTCACCGCTACTTGTGAGCCTCTCTTCAAACTTTTGCGCAAGAATCAGTCGGTCTGATGGAACGACGACTGTTAAGTGGCAATTGGTAGGATCAAGCAATGCCTTATGAACCCTCCTGTGCTGATTCCACTAGTGCTCGGGCGACCTCTTACCCTATACATGACGATGTTGGATGAGTCAATGGGGTGCATGCTGAGGCAGCATGACGATTCCAGAAAGAAAGAACGGGTTGTCTATTACTTGAGCAAAAAGTTCACTACCTGTGAGATGAACTACTCTCTGCTGGAAAGGACGTGTTGTGCCTGGGTATGGGCGTCCCATTGTCTAAGGCAGTATATGTTAAGCCATACTTGGTTGGTATCCAAGATGGACCCAGTCAAGTACATTTTTGAGAAACCCGCTCTTACAGGACGGATTGCTCGATGGTAGGTTCTGCTATCTGAGTTTGACATTGTCTTTGTCACTCAAAAGCTGAGAAAAGGAAGCGCCTTGGCAGACTATCTGGCTCAGTAGCCTCTCAATGACTACCAGCCCATGCATCTAGAGTTTCCAGATGAAGACATCATGGCCTTGTTCGGGGAGAAGGTGGAGGATGAGGACAGAGATAAATGGATCGTGTGGTTCGACGGCGCGTCCATTGCCCTAGGCCATGTGGTTGGGGCGGCTTTGGTCTCTCCCGAAAACCAATGCATTCCCTTCACGGCCAGATTGGGCTTCGATTGCACGAATAATATGGCTGAATACGAGGCATGCGCCCTCAGAATCCAAGCGGTAATTGACTTTAACGTCAAATTGCTCAAAGTGTACGGAGACTCAGCCTTGGTAATTCACCAGTTGCAGGGAGAATAGGAAACTAGGGATCACAAGTTGATACCCTATCAGGCCTACATCAAGAAACTGGCTAAGTTCTTCGACGACGTCTCCTTCCACCATGTTCCCGGAGAGGAAAATCAGATGGCTGATGCGCTTGCCACTCTGGCATCCATGTTTCAGCTAACCCCACATGGAGACTTGCCATACATCGAGTTTAGATGTCGCAGCAAGCCAACACATTGCTGCTTGATAGAATAGGAGCAAGATGGTAAACCTCGGTACTTCGACATCAAGCGGTACGTAGAGTATAAGAAGTATCCATAGGGGGTTTCTGACAACGACAAGAGGACGTTGCGGAGGTTGGCAGCTAGTTTCTTTCTATGCGGAGGTATCCTGTACAAGCGAAATCATGATATGGTTTTGCTCCGATGTGTGGATGCTAAAGAAGTCGAGCGAATGCTCGTGGAGGTACATGAAGGGTCCTTTGGGATTCATGCCAATGGGCATGCCATGGCCAGAAAGATTATAAGGGTAGGCTATTACTGGCTCACCATGGAATGCAACTGTTGCATCCATGTGAGAAAATGCCACAAGTTCCAGGCATTCACGGACAATGTCAATGCTCCGTCCATGCCTTTGAACGTATTGGCAGCACCCTGGCCCTTCTCTATGTGGGGAATAGATGTGATCATAGCCATTGAGCCTAGGGCTTCAAACGAACATCACTTCATCTTGTTTGTGATCGACTACTTCACCAAATGGGTTGAAGCTGCTTCATACTCCAGTGTGACGAGGAGCGTGGTGGTTAGATTCATCAAGAAGGAGATAATTTGCCGGTATAGGTTGCCCAGGATGATTATCACGGACAATGCCACCAACCTGAATAACAAGATGATGAAGGAAATGTGTGAGGATTTCAAGATCCAACACCACAATTCCACGCCATACAGGCCCAAGATGAATGGGGCGGTTGAGGTGGCCAACAAGAACATCAAGAAGATCATTCAGAAGATGACAGTGTCATACAAAGATTGGCACGAGATGCTCCCTTTCGCGCTGCATGGTTACCAAACCTCAGTGCGCACATCAACTGGGGCAACTCCATTTTCGTTGGTGTACGGAATGGAAGTCGTACTGCCGTTTGAAGTAGAGGTCCCCTCTTTAAGGATTATGGCAGAGTTCAGGTTGAAAGAATCACAGTGGGCCCAAGCGCATTTTGATCAGCTCAATCTTATAGAACGTAAGAGATTGACAGTTGTTAGTCGGTGAATATGACTAACTTTTGTGTAGAAAACTTGTGTAAATTGTATCAAACTCTTCCAATTTATGGTTATTTTGTAGTGTTATAAGTATTTTCTGCTATGTATAGGTAATAAATACTTAGTACTTCCATTTTTTGTGTTTAATAATCATTTTCTCTCAATTTCAGGTTAATTAGGCAAGCTTTGAAAAGTGCTATTTTTCACCTTCTCGCTAAGTCAATCTACTGGTTTAGCGAGTGTCCGCTAAGCGCAACACTCATGGGCTAAGCACGAGGAAGACTCTGGAAGAAGATGAGTTGTACAGGTTCGCTAAGCGCACCGCTTCATCTCACTAAGCGCACTGCTTCAGTCCATCCGCTAAGCGAGAAAGACACGTGCTAAGCCAAAATTCACTAATGTGCACTAAGTGGTCCATAATTGCGCTAAGCGCATGAGCATGAACAAGGCCACCTATTTAAGCCTGAAATCAGATTTTAGAGAGAGAGAGTTTGGACTGGGATTTAGAGCTTTGCATGTCTAGAGATTCTAGAGAGAGAAAGGTCCAAGTTCCAGAGAGTTTTGAGAGATTTTGATGTGTGAAGATCTGCAGAGACTAGAGCTTGAAGTAAGAGCCGGTTTGAGAGCTTGAGATGAGTTTGTGAGTGATTGTGAGATCCTAGAGGTGAAGGAGACATCCTCACCACTTGTATTTTTGTAATATTTCATCTTGTTCTTCTGTTTGTTGTAAAGAAGGCTTCCTGGTTATGGAAAGCTAAATCCTCTATTGGATCTTCCTTGTAGGTACCTGATGTAAATATATTTATATCTATTTAATGTTGTTTTGTGTGTTCTCTGTGCTATCTGCTTTTCACTCTAGTATGCCTTTACCATGATCACGTAGATGCATGCTTTGTTAGGGTCATTCAACAGTGGAAACTGGTCTGACTCTACAGTCCTTGATAGTACAGGGCTAAGTCGTCGTACTATCACGAAGAATCGGGGTGCGATAATTTAGTTGTGTATGTGTGTCTTAATGCGGTCCTGGTTGAGTTTAGTCCTACAAGAGGAATCTGCGGACGATGCTTGATCAGGATTAGGCTAAACTATCATGAGGAATCGAAGTTTAGTATCTCAAGAGACACCATAGGAATACATGAGCATTGTTAGATAGAGAATATCTTTTTAGCATCAGGCACCTATTAGGAAGGCCAACGTGTTTTCTACTTGTTTTTACACATCATTTCTCTCGCATGATTTTCTTTCTTTTTGCACAGATAGTTTATACACCTATTCATATTCACACTTATCTTTACACACAAGACACCTATTTGCTGAAATAGCTTACCAAATAACACAAGTTCCCCGAGAGTTCGATATTCGGTTCTTACCGTTTTATACTACTTGTGTGATCCGGTGCACTTGCCGAAAGCGAACAGCAACTATGAGCCACGGGCACTTGTATCAAAGACAGGTGAAGAATGCTTTCAACAAGAAGGTATGCTTGTGCAAGTTCAACGAAGGGGATCTTGTCTTGAAGAAAGTACCCCAGGCCCAAAAAGACAATAGAGGGAAGTGGGCTCCAAACTATGAAGGACCTTTCATCGTGAAGAAAGCATTCTTAGGAGGAGCACTGGTGCTTGCCAGCATGGACGATGAAGAGTTACCTTCACCCGTGAATGCTGATATCGTTAAACGATATTATGCTTAGTGCTTGGGGCAGTTGGCGAAACAATACATGATTGTACTCTAAGGCTCCCCAAAGTTTTCCTGTCCTTTGTAAACTTTGATCGCAACATTTAATAAACATCAGATTGATGGTTTGCATTTCAACCCTTGTGTTCTGTTTGTTATTGCTTTAAAATGCATACTCATTTTAAATCCTGAGCCATCTTGCTCAACCTATAGGGGTGCCGCAAGCATTTAAGTAAGATTGAACATAATAAACATTTGTTTAAATTGTTACACTTGAACTGCCTAATCATGAGCATGCATGCATATGCATTTTGGTCATCCTATGAGTCGGAGGATAAGCAAAGATTTGGTAATTTCTTGTAAGTGGTAGCGTAGTCATATTTTACTGTGTAGTGTCATTTCTTGTATTCAGAGACTTAGGGGAAGGTACAAGTAGGTGCTAGGCCCGTGATCAACAGATCATTATCCCATGTCCGACTCAAGACGTTAAAGAAGCGCTACTAAGAAGAAGCCTTGTACCTTTTAAATTTCTACTTGTTATTTGTTAACCTATGTTTCTTAAGTCATAGTTGAATATGCCTAGTTTGTTCATAATCCTAGGAATTAAAATAAAACAAGCGCAAACCCGGAGGATAGTCAAAATTTTGCAAAGAATTCTTGCAAAAAAAAATGCAGAGTTCGCTCCCCTGGGCGAGCACCCTTTGCACGAAAATGGCTTAAAAGGGGCAGAAGTGAAGTTTTCTTCACCCAAAACTTCCTCCCCACATTCAAAGAACGTTAAGGCGATGGATTTCACAAAAATCAGCAGCCCTAGGCTATCATTTGCACATTTTTGCTTCCTTTCATTGCGTTTTGCTTCGTCCCTACAAGTAAGTGCATTCTCTTTCATTTTTTTGCTCTCCATTGATGTAGGTTAGAGCTTTAGTTGTTCAATTTTTGCCCATTTCGTGAGACCATATGTGCTTGGATTTGTGCTTGTTCTGCTCGAATTAAGGAGTGGTGTAAGGTGGTCTTAGGCTTTTTGTGATTTCTGAAGTGAATGGGCATGCCACATTGCCCCCATTCCCCACTTTTTCATGCCTAAAGGTGCGCCCACCAAGTGCTCGGTGAAATGCCTCAATGGGATTTGAGCAAAATTCTATGAATTTTGTTTATGGAATTGACTTGGGCATAGGTAGCTACCATTGTTGAGCTTAGAGATAGCTTGTAAAAGCTAGGATAGGTGCTCGAATATGTGCTTAGGGATAGCTACCATTATTTAAAATGGTATTTCCTTGTAAACTGACTTTACAAATGTGTCTTCACAGGAGATGGCCCCGAGAAAGCTCCCCGTGAAGAGGTCCAAGAAGGACACTACTGGAGAGGGTTCCAATCCGGCCTCATAAGCTGACAGGGACTTCGACAGGCACAGGTTCCGAAGTGTGGAACACCAGCAACTTTTGGAGACCATCAAGGGATGGTCATTCCTCAGAGAGAGACATGTCCAGTTGAGGGACGATGAGTTTCCTGACTTTCAGGGAGAGATAGCCTGCAGGCACTGGGCACCGCTTGTGACACCCATGGCTAAATTTGATCCGGAGATAGTCATGGAGTTCAATGCTAATGCCTAGCCTACCGAGGAGGGGGTCCAAAATATGAGCTCCTGGGTGAGGGGCCAATGGATTCCTTTCGATGGAGATGCCCTCAGTCAGTTCCTGAGACACCCACTGATCTTGGGAGAAGGCCAACAATGCGAGTACAACTAAAGGAGGAGTCAGGCCTCTGGCTTTGATGAGAAGGATATCGCCTAGCTGCTATGGACCACCGCAGGGAGACGGGTGCAGATCATGCGCACCAGCATGACCACCCTCACACAGATATAGATGATGTTGCTACTTAGCAACATCGTGCCCAGTGACCACAACTCTAACCTCCCCCTACCGAAGTGTCAGTTGGTTTATGCCATCATGACACAGGTGAGTGTGCACGTGGCCCAACTTATATCTGATGCTATTTATTAGTTTGTAGGGATTGCACCTACAAGACACCCCGTGGACCCGGAGAAGTCCAACAAGGCCTTAGGGTTTCCCGCTCTGATTACGGGCCTCTGTCAGTTCTACAAAGTGTCTGTTGCCCCCAACAAGGTCATCCAGCCGCCTATTAACAAGGCCTTCATCGAGAAATACTGCACCCCAGGTAGGCGTAGGGCCAGGCGCTGCAACAGCTAGAGGAGGACCTACAGCCAGCTGCAGATGCACCACCACCGCCTCAAGATGAGGTACCGTCTCTGAGGTCCATCTTTGATCGCTTGCAAAGGATAGAACTCCATATGCACAGGTATATGCATCACGTGACTAGCCAGCAAGTGGCTAATCATAGAGGGCAGAGGCAACTAAACGAGACATTCTATCGTTACAACATGCACCAGTAGAGTCAGGACCCCAGTCCTTTCCCTTGGCCCACCCCCGAGCAGTTCGAGGCCATGGTGGCCTGGCTTGGCCTGGGGATGAGACCGATTTTGAGACATAAGCGGGGCCCGCGGGGACCTCCGGAGGTGGAGATGAAGCCCAAGAGGATGAGGACATGGCCGACATGGTGGACTTCCTCCTGTGAGGAGTCAGAGCTGTTGTTCGCACTCCGGGATACTACTTGTTTGTGTGGATGCAAAATCTACCAACAAGTGCACCAGGTCGTCAAGTAAATAATTAAACGGTGTGAACCGAGTATCGAACTCAAGGAACTTGTTCATTTGGTAAAGGTTTGTTCAATAAGCATGCATTTGCAAACAGAAATCATGATTGTGAATGAAAGTAAAAGTATGTTCTATTCTAATTACAAAGCAATAAATGTGAGCAAGTAAGTGTGAAAGCAGATATCTAAAGGTGTTGGGTCCTCTTACTGAGCAAATTGATGCAATTAAGGATGTTTCTCTAATTAAAGATGTTTTTGTGTTCTATGCTGAAGGCTCAAGTACTAAACACGATGTCTCGTGAGTTTAGCCTAATTCTAATTAAATTTCGTTCGTAGATGTCTCTTGTTGAACTTAGCTTAATTGAACAACTTTATGATCACAGCATAATAAAAACTTAATTACTGCACTCCATGTCCAGACATACGGTAACCTAATCCTACTCTATCAAGTTCTAAGGAGATAGTACATCTTTCAATGCCAAAGCCCCTAACAGTACACACATAAGGGTGATCAAGCCACAAGTATGCAATAATAAAGTACTGATAGAAACAATGAACATATAAAAACAACCTTAATTAGATAGGGAAAGAGTTTACATCAATTACTCAACAAGAATCCCTAACTGAGGATTTAGCCTTCCATAGCAAGGAATCTCCTTTTACACTGAAGAAGAGGAATTAAGAGAAATTGCTTGCTTACAAAGGAGTGGGGATGTCTCCTCCACCTCTAGGAATCTCATAATCACTCAAAAAACTCACAAATCTTTCTAAAAGATCAAAACTTGGCTACTTTGCTCTATTCTTTGCCTTTGTGTATTTCACTCTTCAATCTCTTATGGCTATTCAGCGCTCTCTCTCTCTTTTTTGCTATTCCAGGCTTCAAAAGGGCTCACTGACCTCAACATCCCACTTAGCACCATTCTTGCGCTTAGCGCGAGTAAGTGAATTTTCGGTCAGCGCCAAACTCGCGCTAAGCCTAGAAGGTGACAAACGACTTGTTGAGCGAGCTGATAACGCGCTGAGCGCGTGCCTGCCTAACAGATTCCCTTCCAAATTCCTCCTATCTGCTAAGCGTGTTGATGCCTCACTTAGTAGATGACACTCGCTAAGCGCATTGAGCTCGCTTAGCAAGACATCAACTTTAGCACTTCTTCAAAATAACTCCTTTTTGCCTGAAATTGTTGAGAAATTGACATTAATTCCATACACAAGGCTTCTACTAAGCACAGATAAAAACAAAGCAAAATTTATTTGCAATCCTACAAAAAGAACCATAAATTGGGAAAAATATATACATTTTGTAAAAGTTTTCTATACAAAAGTTAGTCGTATAAGAGGACTAACAGCTATATGGCTGAGTCGCCAAATTTGTGATTTGTTTTCATTTGGACATTATTGCTTTTGGTTATTTTGTTATTTCTGTTGTGATTTGACATTATTGCTTTCGGTTATTTTTTTATTTCCGTTGTGATTTGACATTATTGCTTTCGATTATTTTGTTATTTCCGTTGTGATTTGATGTTATCTGCTTCCAGTTATTATGTCCATTGTGATTCAACTGAACATGCCATTATTGCTTTCAATTATATGTTGCTCATTGTGAGTAATTTTACCACATCTAGCATATTGTTGTATGTACTTTGCGATGGTTTTTCTGAAACACCAAAAATAGAGGTCTTGTGTACTTTCATTCGCATGCTTTTTTCGATAAAGTGTAATCTCGGATACCAACTATGCCCGAATTGTAAACTGTTTTTAATCTTTTCTTTGCTTGAGGAAAGTTGATTGAAAGAAATAGCTAAAAAGAAAAAAAATAATTAATCAATCAACCAAAAAAAATAGAAAAGGCCAACACGTTTTTGAAAAGAAATAATTGCCAATTTTTCTTTGGAAAAATTCACCGGTCAAAACACAAGTGGATTTTGAAAAAAAAAAATGTGTGTACACTAGAAGGGTGAATGCTATGAAAGTTTTCCCGAATGCCTAAATGGACTCGGATGTGTGCATAAATTGATAAAAGAGCATCTTTTGGAAACACTAGGTTGATTTTGAAAAGGGAAAATGAACCCTAAGCCTTAGTGTTACATGACCACAAAACTTGATGCTTGAGTGTCCACACAGGTGCATGTATGATCAGTTTTGCATGAATTTCTAAATCATCATTGTTATATGTGTGTCATGGAAATAATGTGGGGAATTACCTTATCTCTGAACCGCTTGCCAAGCAAATACCCTGACATATGCCATGTCTTGACTTCCGCAAGCTTTAGCCAAAACCCCAACCCTTCGACCATAAACCTTGACCCAGGATAGGAATTTTTACCCTTACCCTCAGAAGAAAGAATAGAAGGATCTCCCAAAAAAGAAGTTTCATTTACTGTTATGTTATGAATGTGCTTCAAAAAGCAAAAGAAAAAGAGAAAATCCCCGATCAAAGATTGGAGGAAAACAAGAAAAAGAAAAAATTCCCGATCAAAGATCGAAAGAAAGCAAAAGAGAAATATACAGAAAGGCCGTTGGACCAGACAATGTGTGAATAATGTACAAAGTTGTCACAAGCAAGAAAGAAAACAAAAGAAACCATGATTTGAAACACATGAAGCTCCCCTTCTTGGTTACCAACCAAGTCTTTGTGCCCGCATCTCTTTCGCGCTGCGCTAAACGAAAAAATAAACAGGAAAGGAAAAGGCCGAAATGCCCAAAGCCAAACTTCCCACCAAACAAACCATTCCCAAAAAATTCCTATTGATCCATGATTGTGTTGGACAAGTGGCCTCAGATATCTTAAGAAGGGGGGGTTGAATTAAGATATCACAAACTATTCCCTAATTAAAAATTCTACTTTGATTTTAACCCAAGTCCCAAGATTCCTTTTAAAATGAATTCCTAAATAATAATTCAAATTAAACTTACTGAATGGAAACAATAAGCAACAATAAATAAAAGAGTTTAAGGGAAGAGAAAGTGCAATCATAGTTTTTATACTGGTTCAGCAAAGTTCGTTGCCTATGTCCAGTCCCCAAGAAATCCACTTGGGAGTTCCCCTATCTCACAAATCCTTTACACCTTCTGAAACACACAAGGACAACCCTTCCATTGTGCTAAGATGCTTTACAACAAGAGACTTACAGTCTCTTAGCCCCTTTTCAGAAGTAAGCAGTAGAAGAAGAAATTATCTCTCTTAAAAGAGATAGATGTTACAATGAAGACCTTAATTCCTTATTGAATAGCACAAGTGTTTAGCCAAGGAATTTTTGAAGATAAAAGATTTTTGTTTGAGAGGATTATGTCTTTTATGAACAGTGAAAACTGAAGAAAATTTGTGCCCAAGTCACGTATTTAAATGCCTTTGATGGCCATTCAAAAATCCAATGAAAAATTGTGACTCTTAGCAGATTTTCTCAAAAATCCTCTCTGGTAATCGATTACAGCATTGGCGTAATCGATTACACAGTTAATTTTATTCAAAATTCAAATGTCCAACATTCAAAAGCTCTGGTAATTGATTACATCTTTGAAAACTTGAAAATAACTTTGAAAACATTTCCAAAAAGCTTTGTGGCCACTAGTAATCGATTACAACCTCTGGTAATCAATTACTAGAGAGTAAAATACTTGGAAAAGTTTTTGTTTAGATAGAAACTCACTTGGGCAATCAGTTGTGCTTTTCAAAAACTTTTCTAAGAGTCTATCTTAATTCTTATCTTGAGATCTTTGCTTTGCTTGACAACTTGCTTTCTTCATCATTGAAATTCATCTTTAATGATCTTTGAAATTCCTTGGCATCATCAAAATAATTCTTGAAGCTTTGCTTCTACAATCTCCCCCTTTTTTATGATGACAAGTCTTGAAATCAAGATAGTAGTATATACAAATACTCCCCTTTTCTTTTGGAGATTATACTCCCCCTTTCTTTAAGTTCTCTTGATTTCTAAGTTCTTGAATTTTTCTCCCCCTTTGGCAACATAAAAAAGCCAAAGTGCGGGGCAACATCAAACCCAAGCACCCAGCAAACACGAATGTTTCAATCAACCAATCAACCCTTATTTATCCAAATCACTAACATCTAAGAGGCCTAATTCTCTCCTAATGACAAAGAATGTTTCCTTAGGGAGAGGTTTTGTAAAGATATCAGCAAGCTGATTCTTTGTATCAACAAATTCTAGAACACAATCTCCCTTCAGAACATGATCTCTTAAGAAATGGTGTCTAATTTCTATATGTTTGGTTCTAGAGTGTTGAATTGGATTTTTGGATAGATTGATTGCACTTGTATTGTCACACCTAATGGGTATATGATCAAGAAGGATTCCATTGTCAGATAGTTGTTGCTTCATCCATAAAATTTGAGCACAGCAACTGCCAGCAGAAATATATTCCGCTTCAGCAGTAGATAAAGCAACACTATTTTGTTTCTTACTATGCCATGATACAAGAGCAGATCCAATAAATTGACATGCCCCACTTGTGCTCTTTCTATCAGTTTTGGATCCAGCAAAGTCAAAATCAGAGTATCCTATTAAGTTACATGTTGAGTTCTTAGGATGCCATAATCCTAAATTGATTGTTCCTAATAGGTATCTTATGATCCTTTTTACTGCACTCAAATGTGATTGTTTGGGGTTGGATTGGAACCTAGCACACATGCATACACTAAACATGATATCCGGTCTACTAGTAGATAAATAGAGAAGAGATCCAATCATACCTCAATATTGTTTCATGTCTATAGACTGACCAGATTCAACTTTATCTAAGTAACAACCAGTACTCATAGGTGTAGCCATGTGCTTTGCACTTTCCATCCCAAATCTTTTGATTAATTCTTTGCAGTATTTTGCTTGGTTGACGAATATACCTTCTTCAGTTTGCTTGATTTGTAACCCCAGGAAGTAATTTAGTTCTCCCATCATCGACATCTCAAATTCGCTTTGCATATCAAGAGAGGACTCCTTGCAAAATGAATCATTAGTAGATCCAAAGATTATATCATCAACATATATTTGAACCAACTGAATATCATCATGCTTTCTCTTTATGAACAGTGTGGTATCCACTTTTCCTCTAGAAAAATCTTTCTCCAAAAGAAATTTGCTTAGACGTTCATACCATGCCCTAGGGGCTTGTTTCAAACCATATAAAGCCTTTTTCAATCTATAAACATGATTTGGCTTATCTGACATTTCAAAACCTGGGGGTTGTTCAACATATACGTCTTCTTGAATTAAGCCATTTAGAAAAGCACTTTTATCATCCATTTGATAAGGCTTAAAATTCATTATGGATGCATAAGCTAAAAGCATTCTAATTGCTTCTAATCTTGCAACTGGAGCATATGTTTCTTCGTAATCTATTCCCTCTTCTTGATTATATCCTTTTGCAACTAATCTAGCCTTATTTCTAATGATTATGCCATGTTCATCTAACTTATTCCTAAATACCCATTTTGTTTCTATGATGGGATAGTTTTCAGGTTTCTCTACTAGTTCCCACACATTGTTTCTCTCAAATTGATTTAGTTCTTCTTGCATAGCAACTATCCAATGATCATCTACTATGGCTTCATTTAAATTTTTAGGTTCAATTATAGACACAAAAGCCATATTATTGCATAAATCTTTAAGAGAATGTCTAGTTGTTACCCCTTTAGAGATATCACCAATAATGTTGTCAAGGGGATGATCTCTTGAAGCTTTCCATTCTCTTGGAAGTTCATAATTTGATTTGGCTTCTTCTGGAGGATCTTCATTGCCTCCTTTCCCTTTTCCTTTAGAATCTTGTCCATAAATATGTATTTGTTCTAAAGATTCTGCAATATCATCTAGAATATCCTTTCTTTGAGGAATAGCATTAGACTCATCAAAGGAAACATGAATAGATTCTTCAATAGTCATAGTTCTCTTATTATTTATTCTATAAGCTTTACTATGCAAGGAATAACCAAGGAAAATTCCTTCATCTGACTTAGCATCAAACTTTCCTAAGTTTTCTTTTCCATTGTTTAATACAAAGCATTTGCAACCAAAAACATGAAGGTGCGAAATGTTAGGTTTTCTACCATTAAATACTTCATATGGAGTTTTCTTTAGAATGGGTCTTATTGAAGCCCTATTCATGATATAGCATGCAGTATTAACGACTTCAGCCCAAAAATATTTTGGAAGAGGAGTGTCATTTAATAAGGTTCTAGCAATTTCTTCCAAAGATCTA
Organism: Glycine max; assembly: GCF_000004515.6. Taxonomy (NCBI): domain Eukaryota; kingdom Viridiplantae; phylum Streptophyta; class Magnoliopsida; order Fabales; family Fabaceae; genus Glycine; species Glycine max. The sequence continues at coordinate 24,719,959 of NC_016091.4, forward strand.
TTTTTCCTTTCAACAACTCCATTTTGTTGAGGGGTTCTAGGTGCAGAAAAGTTATGTTCAATGCCATGCTTATCACAAAATAATTCAAATTCTTTATTTTCAAATTCACCCCCATGATCACTCCTAATAGATATAATTTTGAGATTTTTCTTGTTTTGAATCATTTTTGCAAGTTTTCTAAATGCTTGAAATGCATCATTCTTATGAGTGATAAATAATGACCAAGTGTATCTAGAATAGTCATCAACTATAACAAGGGCATAGTAACTTCCTCCAAGACTCATGATTCTAGAAGGGCCAAACAAATCCATGTGTAGTAATTGTAAAGGTTGAGTAGTTGAAACAATGTTTTTGGATTTGAATGAAACTCTAGTTTGTTTTCCCTTTCAGCTTCCATCAAGTGGTATCAGAGCTTGCTTGTGGAGCTTCTATGGAGGCTGGATCTTTGAGCTTCAATGAGGTCCTTTAATGGTGATTTTCCACCATGGAGATGCAGTGGAAGACAAAGGAGAAGAGGTGAGAGGAGGCGCCATCCACTAGGGAATAAGCCATGGAAGAAGGAGCTTCACCACCAAGATGAGCCTTGGATAAGAAGCTTGGAGAGGATGCTTCAATGGAGGAAAAGAAAGAGAGAGAGAAAGAGAGGGGGGAGCACGAAATTGAAGGAAGAAAAGAGGAAAGAAGTTGAACTTTGAGTTGTGTCTCACAAGACTCTCATTCATCAAAGTTACAACAAGTGTTACACATGCTTCTATTTATAGACTAGGTAGCTTCCTTGAGAAGCTTTCTAGAAAACTTCCTTGAGAAGCTAGAGCTTAGCTACACACACCCCTCTCATAACTAAGCTAACCTCCTTGACAAGCTTCCTTAAGAAGATTCCTTAAGAAGCTAGAGCTTAGCTACACACACCTCTCTAATAGCTAAGCTCACCTCCTTGAGATGAGAAGCTGGAGCTTAGCTACACACCCCCTATAATAGCTAAGCTCATCCCCATGACAAAATACATGAAAATACAAAAAAAATCCCTACTACAAAGACTACTCAAAATGCCTCGAAATACAAGGCTAAAACCCCATACTACTAGAATGGCCAAAATACAAGGCCCAAACGAAGGAAAAACCTATTCTAATATTTACAAAGATAAGAGGGTTCATACTTAGCCCATGGGCTCAAAATCTACCCTAAGGCTCATGAGAACCCTAGGGCCTTCCCTTGGATCTCTGGCCCAATCTACTTGGAGTCTTTTATCCAATGCCCTTGTGAGGTAGGATTGCATCATTCCCTCCACCTTGGAAAGGATTTGACCTCAAATCTTGAGGTTCTTCATACTCTGGGCTCCTTCCCTCGACACCTGTAAAAAGAACAAAAACATATGTATTAGTGGTGTTTGGTATGTTGAAGTAAGGTAAGGTCTGAAAACCCATTTCCTGGGCATCTTCCCATGAAGGAACATGGTTTCTCACCAACTCAATGAGTGGTGCTACAAGTATAGAAAAATATGGGACAAACCTTTTGTAAAAGTTTGTTGAGTCATGGAAGCCCCAAATTTTTCTTATACTTGGTGGAGTGGGCCACTAAGGAATGACCTTTATTCTCTTAGGGTTCATGGGAACCCCTTGATCACTATTTGAAAAATTAAGAAAAGTAACGCAATAAAACATACCTTTTTCTGTATTTTCATATTGATTATTCCTACCAAAAGGTATGACAAACCTAAGGTGTCCCATATGAGTACCTAAGTTTGTATTGAAACTAAAAACAAGAACAAACCTACCTAATGGGTCCCTATGTACACACACCATGAAGATGTTAGGTGCACGAGTGATTTTACAAAAGAGGGTTGCACCACTCAAAACATTAATCATACCACCTATTTTAGGGACTTGGTGCCTAATAATACCTATTTTGCGCACCATCAAAGCACAAGGATTTAAGCTCTTGTGAACCAAACCCTCATCCAACAACTTCTTTACTTGAGGAATAAACTCAAGCCTAAGAGGTGTGGCAATGGTAGCAAGTGTCTTTTTACAAAAGAGAAAATCTGGAGGTTGTCTAAGATGGAAAGTTTCTTTAATGTTTGTCTTTATTGTAAAATGAGTTTCCTTCTTAGCTAACCTCTTGGAGGAGACACTTACCTCCTTACACTTCTCTTTAACCACTAATGGTTGTCCTTCTTCTTAGGGGTAGATTTCTTCACTAGATTCTTCCTATTTTGCTTCTTCACTTTCACTAGAGGAAGGTGAAGTAGTAGCCTTATCTTGGCTACTATAAATGTCTTGGCCCCTCATAATCATGGTTTTTGTGGTGGGGCATTGAGAAGTAATATGTCCTCTTCCAAGACATTTAAAGCACTTTATAGAGCTAGTTTTCTCTTGCATACTAGCCTTAGGGACTTGCTTTTCTATTGTCTTCCCTTTATCATCTTTGGGCTTAGAAGGTGTCACCCCTAAGATGCCTTGACCTTAGTCTTTCTTTGGATAAGAGTGAGAGCCATAAGATTTTGATGTAGACATCTTTTTAAGTTGTTGCTCTACCCTTATTTCCCAAACTAAGTTAGCCTCTACACTGTACTTCCCATGGAAGTATGGGAGGTTAATGGTAGCCTCTTGAGGCTTTCTTTCCTTTTCTCTTCTATGGGAGTGAGGTCTAAGATGTGACCTATGCCTTCCTTCATAATAGTCACGAAGTTCTTCACTTAGGCTCTTGCAAGAGTTATGACTACTATAGGAGGCATGTTTTTCTCTTTTCATTTCATTCATTATTTTTCTTCTTTCTTCCTCTCTTATTTTCTTTCTTTCATCTTGACTTATTTCTTCCACTCTTTTTTTTCCTTTTTCTTTTCCCTTTTTTTATTCTTTCCATAACTTGAGGGAACTCAACTCATCTTAGATTCTAGATAAAGGGTCTTTATGATTAGTACCCTTGCCATTAACACTAGATGAATGATGACTCTTGTTGGTTCCTACGCTGTGGTTCTTTCTTGTTGGAGGTTTGAAAACAAAAGGTAAAAGAAACTATGGTTGAAACTAGCCAAAATAAACACTAAAAGAGGTGTGAAAGATAAGGTAAAAAAACTAATTGGTAAAAGGAAAGCTATCTAGGCAGTTTGACAATGGAAGCTAAAGGAAATAAGCTATGAAAGTAAGCAAGAAATGTAAACTAGGCGAATCCTAAGAGTGTTTGGATGACCACATTCAAGGTTCACAACAAAACACTCACTATCCTAAGGAAAAATTGCCTAAAATTATTACACACAAATGGAAGTTTGGTAACCTATTGAAGGCTCCCAACACACTTCCAATGAAAGGTCTTTTTGTTACAAAATTTGAAAGCAATGAAAGTAAGTAAAATGTCAATTATAAAATTACAAAACGGTCCTCAATTTTGGTGGTTGTTCTCTCTTTGGTGATTCACTCAATTTGGAGTGCTTCTTAGTCCAATAGCTCTTAAGGTGGTTGGCCCCTTTCTTCTTGACTCAAATTCTTCAAGGGATGGCACCAATCCTCCTTCCAATTCCCTTTATGGAAACCCACAACCAAGGAAACAAAGAGACAAGCAATAACCAAAGACCAAAAAAAATGAAATGAAATCTAAACCAATGGAGTTTTAACAAGACAATTTTTCAAGGATTATTCAATAATTAAAGCAATGAAAAGGACACAGAAGCAAGCTAGGACTCAAAGAGAAACTTAGAATGGCTCTAGAGTAGAGTAAAAAAAAAACAAAAAAAAGACTCAACAAACCTCAAGCTTTGGCACTTGTTTTCACAGTAATTTTCAATTGAAATTTCAGAACTAAGATTGATATAACATAGGCACCAATTATAGAATAAATTTTGAGCCAAAACAACAAGCACACTTCCCTTTCACTTTTTTTTCCTAGATACTGAATTTTCTGCCAACTTGTGTGATTTTTAGTATTTTTTCCTTTTATCCAAATCACTTGGTTCTTTTTTTATAACTTTTTTTCCAGATTTCTATCAAATTCAGTAAAAATTTCAGATCAAAATTCAAAGTAACCAATTCTCAGTAATTTTTACAACTTTGTATGTCCAAGCTGCCAGCACCAGCGATTTTTTTTAAGCATGGTATATTGGTTGCTTTGGGCTTACTTTCAACCTTCCTATGTATGTTGAACTCACTAGGATTGTTTACCACAGTTTTAGGAGTTCAATATTCACTTAGGATCAGCATTTCAGCCAGCAATTCAATCACCAAAACTCAAATTCACAATAGACACAATCATAAGGAAACCTAAAAGTTCAAGAAAAGGTTCACAATCAAAGACTCTCTAAGAATTTTGCATGAACATGTTAAGGACTAATTAACATGAAAGATTTGACTCAAATCAAATAATAGGCTAAAATAATTTCATACACTCACGAACAAATGAGTTAGACAAAGAAACAAGAAAATAAAATTCAGCACAACATCAGAAATCTTATGTGACAAGTTTCATGACTAGACAAGACTTCTATGACAAAACTACAATAGGTGAGCATGTCACTCTAGATGAATGAGAGTCTTGTGAGACACAACTCAAAGTTCAACTTCTATCCCTTTTTCTTCCTTCAATTTCGTGCTCTGCCCTTTCTCTTTCTCTCCCTCTTTCTTTTCCTCCATTGAAGCATCCTCTTCAAGCTTCTTATCCAAGGCTCATCTTGGTGGTGAAGCTCCTTCTTCCATGGCTTATTCCCTAGTGGATGGCGCCTCCTTTCACCTCTTCTCCTATGTCTTCCACTGCATCTCCATGGTGGAAAATCACCATTAAAGGACCTTATTGAAGCTCAAAGATCCAGCCTCCATAGAAGCCCCACAAGAAAGCTTCCATCAATAGCCATGGATCATTATCTTTGCTAAGAAAACTTTGATTATTACCTAGTTTTTGACTTAAGTCTATCATGTAAACATTATTGACTCTAAACCCTATATGCTTTATATTTGTATCATGTCCATGTTGAATGACACATTTTTGAGAATCAAATGATACCAGATAGCCTTTATCACACAATTGACTAACACTAAGCAGGTTGTGCTTAAGACCTTCAACTAGTAGAACATTTTCAATGGAGGTTGAAGAATTTGTACCTATTTTTCCAACTCCAAGAATTCTACCTTTGTTGTTGTCACCATAGGTTACATGCCCGCTTTTCTTGATAGAGATATGTGTGAACTTTGATGCATCTCCCGTCATATGTTTTGAGCACCCGCTATCTATGTACCACTTTTTCCTCAAAGGTTCCTACAAGATCAATATTGTGACTTAGGTACCCAATCTTTATTGGGTCCTTGAGTGTTAGTGTGAACAATGGATCCTTTTGGGACCCAAATCATTTTAATATTGTTGCAATTTTTCCTAAAATAGCATTTAGATATGCCATTCCCTTTTCTTCCACAGTAAAAACATGTAATGAAAGGAGAATTATATTTTTGTGTGGAAGAAAAGAAATTTTTATAAAACTTTTGTCGTTTTTCTGGTTTATATCCAATCCCTACTTTATCAAAAATACATCTTTGTTTTCCTAATATAATATCTAGGTTTTTTTGCCACTTGAGAGTTTGGCAAGTGAGTTTTTCAGATTTTTAATTTCTTCTACATATTTACTACAACATTCACATGAATTTTCTTTTTCAATAGTCATAGTAGAAGCATGAACTTTATCACTTGATTTAGAGATTGAAACTTCAGACTTAAGATGATCTAACTCTTTATTTAACTTTGAAATCTCTTTCTCTAAATCTGAAATAGTTTTCTTAGATGAAGAATCAAGTTTTGCAAGTTTAATAGATTCGCTATGTAATTCAACAAATGCATCTTGTAACTCATCAAAAGAAATAGATTTGTTAGAAGATGTTACCTCTTCGCCACTTTCATAGTTTATGCCCATTAGACATAGATTAATCACTTCTTTTTCAGAATCATCGAACGATTCTAAGTCGTTATCATCCCATGTGATGCAGGCCTTCTTTGCCTTCTTTTCTCCAATGTTTTTGTTCTCGAATTTCTCCATTCTTTTCTTAAAGATTTCACAATCAACCCTCAAATGTCCGAGTTGATTGCACTCATAGCATCTTGGAGTTTGAGATGATTCTTCAATCCTTCTTTAATCACTTTCATAGTTTTGTCTTCTTAAAGATTGGACAATCAACCCTCACCTAAGAAATTTGTTGAATCTTTTGACAAAGAGACTAAGTTCTTCATCATTATCCAAGTCAATTGAATCTTCCATATCACTTTCTTCTTGGATTGAAGATGAGGCTTTAAGAGCAATTCCCTTCTTCTTCTTATCATTTTCTTCATGTTGATTTAGTCTTTGCAACTCTATTTCATGTTCCTGTAATTTTCCAAATAATGTAGCAAGAGACATACTAGATAAATCTTGAGATTCTATGATGGTTGTTACCTTGGGTTGCCATTCTCTACTTAGACATCTCAAAACTTTATTTATTAGATCCTTATTTGGAAATATTTTTCCTGAAGATGCAAGATGATTAACTATGTGTGTGAACCTCTTTTGCATGTCTTGTATAATTTCATTTGCATTAATCCTAAATAGTTCATATTCATGAGTTAATGTGTTTATCCTAGATCTTTTAACATCTGTTGTGCCTTCATGTGTTACTTGTAGGGTATCCCACATATCCTTTGCACTTTTACAGTTTGATACCCTAAAGTATTCATCCATTCCTAAGGCAGATGTAATTATGTTTTTGGCTTTTAAGTTATATTGTACTAGTCTTCTTTCTTCCTCACTCCAATCTTCCCTAGGCTTTTCTATTGTTGTATTTCCAGCAACCATGGTGGGAATATAAGGCCCTATTTCTATGACTTCCCAAATGTTTAAATCTATAGCCTCTATGAAAATTTGCATGCGGGTTTTCCAATAGTGGTAGCCCACTCCATTAAAAATGGGAGGCCTATTAATTGAATTTCCTTTGGGGAACAAGTAGTTTGATGAGGCCATTAATTCTTGAAGCTTCTAAACTTTGTACAAGAATGAAGCTCTGATACCACTTGTTGGACAAGTGGCCTCAGATATCTTAAGAAGGGGGGGGGGGGTTGAATTAAGATATCACAAACTATTCCCCAATTAAAAATTCTACTTTGATTTTAACCCAAGTCCCAAGATTCCTTTTAAAATGAATTCCTAAATAATAATTCAAATTAAACTTACTGAATAGAAAAGAGTTTAAGGGAAGAGAAAGTGCAAACACAGTTTTTATACTGGTTCGGCAAAGTCCGTTGCCTACGTCCAGTCCCCAAGAAATCCACTTGGGAGTTCCACTATCTCACAAATCCTTTACACCTTCTGAAACACACAAGGACAACACTTCCTTTGTGCTCTGATGCTTTACAACAAGAGACTCACAGTCTCTTAGCCCTTTTTCCAGAAGTAAGAAGAAAAAGAAGAAATGATCTCTCTTTAAAGAGACAGATGTTACAATGAAGCCGTTAATTTCTTATTGAATAACACAAGTGTTTAGCCAAGGAATTTTTGAAGATAAGAGATTTTTGTTTGAGAGGATTATGTCTTTTGTGAACAGTGAAAACTCTGAAGAAAATTCATGCCCAAGTCACCTATTTAAATGCCTTTGATGGCCATTCAAAAATCCAATGAAAAATTGTGACTGTTGGCAGATTTTCTCAAAAATCCTCTCTGGTAATCGATTACAGCATTGGCGTAACTGATTACACAGTTAATTTTATTCAAAATTCAAATGTCCAACATTCAAAAGCTCTGGAAATCGATTACATATGATGTGTAATCGGTTACACACTTACAAAATCATTTTTAACTGTTTTAAAGCACTGGTAATCGATTACATAGTTTTGGTAATCGATTACAACTTTGAAAACCTTGAAAATAACTTTGAAAACATTTCCAGAAAGCTTTGTGGCCACTGGTAATCGATTACAACCTCTGGTAATTGATTACCAGAGAGTAAAATACTTGGAAAAGTTTTTGTTAAGATAGAAACTCACTTGGCCAATCAGTTGGGCTTTTCAAAAACTTTTCTAAGAGTCTATCTTAATTCTTATCTTGAGATCTTTGCTTTGCTTGACAACTTGCTTTCTTCATCCTTGAAATTCATCTCGAATGATCTTTGAAATTCCTTGGCATCATCAATATAATTCTTGAAGCTTTGCTTCTACAGATTGTGCATGTTATATTTGATTTGATAGGAAATGATTTGCAAAGTCAAGTCATGACATATCTACGGTTCGGAATTAGGATGAAACACTTGCATGTGTGTCATTTATACACTTTGAGCGGTTTTCCTCTATTTCAGTTGGACCTAGTGTTTCTTCTAAATGATCATTTAGAAACAAAATGCTAATATCCTAAATCTCATTTGTGGTTATGAAAATTTTTTATCAGCATGCTTCCCTTCCCTAATAGACACATTGTTTTTCTTCAAAAATACATGTTGCTCTGATCGGTTTAAAGGTTTGTTTCTTTGCTAAGTGAGTTCTCATTTTAGTGAAAGAACACTGAGACTACTTTAGTCTCCATATCGTCATCAAGAGTCAATCAAGTCCGATGACACGCAGAGACCAACATAGTCGTCTACTTCCCTTGTCGAAAGACTCAATGTTTGTCGACCAAAGCTACTAAATTCTCCCCTGCTATCCCAAGACAAGCAAGTCCGATAGCATGCAGAGACCATCACGATTATCCATTTTTATCGATTTCAAGGCACCAAGGCTTTTGTTGATGCGCCTAATGTCTTTTATGCTCTTTCTTTTGACAGGTTTCGCAGATTGAGCTAATGGTTGGTCGGGTGGAAATTCAGCTCAAATGAAATTAGTGTCTTATCTTTACTTCTCTTTTATCTCCAATAAAAGATAAGTAAAGAGGGGCAACTGTCATACCTTAATTTCATCCAAGGACAATTGTTTGTCGACATGCGGATTTTTGCCGATCACGTTGAGCTGCTTAAAGCCAATTATCGCACGATCCGTAAGATTTCGCGATGTTTCGGAAGAAAATGAGCAAAAAACTCAAAAATGAGGGTGAAAAGATCAATTTAGGGGGTGTTCTTCAGCCCTGGGCCCATCTAGGCCCATCAGGAAGCTTCAACACGAAGCAACCAGCTCACCTGGGCGAGCTGGGTGGCAAGCTCTTCCCCTATTTTGGCTATAAAAGGGTGTGGGGGGCTGAGGGGAAGGGGTTCATCACCCTTGGTATTCATATTTCACTTAAAATTAGTGAGGAGAAGAAGAAAGAAGGAGAAAATCAAGGTTGAGGGCTTCCATAACGCTTCCGTGATGTTTCCGTTACCAATTTCGTGAACATTCTTCACCGTTCTTCGTCCGTTCTTCATCATTCATCGATCTTCAACCGATTAGTTTTCAATTTCGAAGCTTTGGATTCATTCTATGCACCCTTAGGGGTCCATTCATGCTTTGCATGTTTTCATCTTCATCTCGTCTACTTTTGGTATTCTATTTCTTCATTTTAAGCGAGTTTCGACCGATCGTTTAAGTCACAATCTCACTTAATCAATGTTAAAATGAATTTTGACCGATCGTTTGCATTGTAATCTCATTTAATCGCCTTCAAAATAAAATTCAACTGATCATTTATGCCGTAACCTCGGTTAATCATCAAAAAGGAAAGTTTCAACGAACATTTACTTTGAAAATTCTCTTTTAATGAGTTGAGAAATAACCAAGTGAAACTAAAGCTAAAATCAACTCACAAATCAAGCTTTTGCCCGCAAAAAGGTCATTTGAAACCATTTCAAGGTTCAACGCCTTAAACGGTCCTTTTACTTTTATCATTGGGGTTGTACCATCGGGGAACCATTTCAAGGCTCAATAGAATGCCCCAGAACACCACCATGATAGGCGCAGGTTGCATTGGGGTTGTACCATCGGGGAAAAAAAGGTTGGTAGACCTTCCCCGAGCTCACCAAAACCATTTGGTTGTTGAGAAAAGATGGTAGCAGGTCGGCATAAGGCATCGGTATCGGGGTGAACTCTGTGGCTTTTCTTTACGGGAAGTTCCTCCTTGGGTTTGTGATTGTGTTGAGGTTGGGATTTCCAGTTGGTCGAGTGATGTGCCATCATTTTCTTCTATTTCTTAAACCCTTTTTGCACCAGTTTAATTACTGATTAGTCTTTATTGTCAAATTAATTAGGCAGTTTTATTATTTGGGCTCATTTAGCTAATGTGATGTTTTTAATCTAATTTCAGGAATTAATGAAACATTCGGCCTAATCCGGATTTTGGTTGTGGACTTGAAGAGGGCAAATAAAGCAGCGCTTACCTTAGTTAATTTCTAATTAGGAGATTGCAATTTTATTTTATGTAGTTCAGTGTTTATTTGGTTTTGGGCTAGAATAATGTAAAAAGGCCCAGTGACTTTGAGTGACTCTTTTAAATAGCAGCCTTGGGATTTGTGCAAGGCAATTTTTTTTATTAGACTATTATTCAGAGCATAGGGTTTATGTTTTACGTTTTTCTGTTCGAGTTCTACTGTTCACGTAATGCAATTTTCTATTTTCTGCTTCTAATTACAATTTCGTTCTTGTTTCTTCTTCTGCTTCATTTACGTTTCAGCTTCATTAATGTTTCTGCTTTTAGTTTCATTTACATTTTCTTTTTTAATTGAATCTATGGAAGGCTAAGTTTCTGGTGTTGTTTCCTTCTGAGGATGAAGCTCAACTCTCTTCGAGGTTCTGTTTAAATGTAGCTTCCTAGCAGTTTTCCCTTCACCAATTAACCCACATTCGTTAATATTAATCTGTGCACACTTCGTGTTTGATTAATTGCCTCTGAGCCTAACTTGCATTCATGCTTAATGGACGATGGTTTAATTGGTGTATGTGTTGCCTAATCACGTATTGACAGCCCTAAGTTGGTTTTCGCTTAGTAAATTAAAATAGGGTTGGATTAAGTGGTTAATTGTTAGGGACGAATTCTCCATAACCTAGGACAAGAGAGTGGCTTCTGAATCAGAGGAAACAGCCCGTTTTTAATACTATTAATTTCGTATTCTAGTTCACTTGTTCTTTATTTCACAAAACAAACAAACCCCCCCTAATCGTTACTGTTACTGCAAGTATATTATGAATATTTGGTTTATCATTGCTCGTTGGGAAACGACCTGGGATCACTTCCTAGTTATTGCATTTTCATGTTTCTTTGATTCGGGTACGGCCTCGATCAAATTTGGCGCCATTGCCGGGGAGCAAGTTCATAATAGCTAGTGTTGTGTTAGTGTATAATTCTTTCGTGTTTTATGTTTAATTGTTAGTGTTGTGTTAGTGTATGTGTTAGTGTTGTTTAGTGTCTCAGTATTTTGTTTAGTGTGTGCTCTGTTTTAGTTTTTCTATTTAGCACTTCCCTTGTTTCAGTTTTGGGTCTTTTGCTGTGAATAGTGTTTTGCGACAGATTTAGCGACCGTTTTTGCTTGCGGCAAAACAGAGTAGTAGTGGAAATCATGTAGTGACGGATTTTAGCGACCACCCTTGCTGAATTATTTTGTATTTTTTTTTCGTAGCTAGAGTTGTTATTTTTGGCTGAATTTTTTTGTGGCAACTTCTTTTAATCTATATTTTGTGGGAAAAATAGCTAGAGCCTTTAGTTTGGTCAGGTTTGAAAGTTCCAAAAAAGTAGCAAATTTTATTTTTGTCAAAACCTCGAACGGCCATAACTTTTGCTCCGGTTATCAGAATCGCAATTATTATATATGTATTTGGGGTAGAAAAAAATTTCCTATGCCATGGCAAACTACCATAGGCTGGCTGAGGTCTCCATCGTCCAAAAAAAGTGATTCTGTCAAAAGTTTTTTATTTTTCAAGTTTTATTCACTTATTTTTCTTAACCTACCATTTTTAGCTTCCATGGTTAGACTTTGAATTTTTGTTTGAAATTTTATGTGCTATCTTCTCATCATTTTATAAGGTTGATCACAAAATTTCAAGTCATTTGGATATCACTTGAGGGTAGTTGTAGTTCAAACCTACACCTTTATTTACATGAGAAGGCAACTAGTTGCGCATGCTGAATGTAGTGTATGACTAGAGGCAATCCATCTAACTTACAACCCTTTGGTCCTGAGATAGATAGGACATTTCATAGATTAGTTAGGCATCATTTTGTACCTTTTGATCATCCTGAGCATTCCATTACTGGTGAGTCTTTGCATTCTGTTATTGGTGATTTTGAACATTCTGATTTTGAACATTCTGAGAACATGGCACAACCTCCACCCTGTGAGAGGACTCTAAGGGAAATGGCTGCACCTGATTTCACTTACGAAAGCTTGTGCATCCAATACCCTGATGAGGATGTCCCATATGTTCTTAAAACTTGACTAATCCATTTGCTTCCAAAGTTTCATGGCCTTGCAGGTGAAGACCCGCACAAACATCTGAAAGAATTTCATATTGTCTGCTCCACCATGAAACCCCCAGATGTCCAAGAGGATCACATATTTCTGAAAGTTTTTCCTCATTCTTTAGAGGGAGTGGCAAAGGACTGGCTGTATTACCTTGCTCCAAGGTCCATCACGAGCTGGGATGACCTCAAGAGAGTATTCTTAGAAAAAAATTTCCCTGCTTCCAGGACCACGACCATCAGAAAGGATATTTCAGGTATTAGATAACTCAGTGGGGAGAGCATATATGAATACTGGGAGAGATTTAAAAAACTATGTGCAAGTTGCCCTCACCATCAGATTTCAGAGCAGCTTCTTCTCCAATATTTTTATGAAGGACTTAGTAACATGGATAGAAGTATGATAGATGCTGCCAGTGGTGGAGCCCTTGGAGACATGACCCCTACTGAAGCCAGAAATTTAATTGAGAAGATGGCTTCCAACTCCCAATAGTTTAGTGCCAGAAATGATGCTATAGTCATTAGAGGAGTGCATGAAGTAGCCATGAATTCATCTTCAGCAGCTGAAACCAAGAAGCTTGAAGGTAAACTAGATGCCTTAGTTAACCTGGTAACCCAACTAGCCTTAAATCAGAAATTTGTGCCTGTCGCAAGAGTCTGTGGTTTATGCTCCTCTGCCGACCACCACACAGACCTTTGCCATCCCATGCAGCAACCTGGAGCAATTGAGCAGCCTGAAGCTTATGCTGCAAACATTCACAACAAACCTCCTCAACCTCAGCAGCAAAATCAACCACAGCAGAACAATTATGACCTCTCCAGCAATAGATACAATCTCGGATGGAGGAATCACCCTAACCTCAGATGGTCTAGCCCTCAACAACAACAACAACAACTTGCTCCTTCCTTCCAAAATGATGTTAGCCCAAGCAGACCATACACTCCTCCACCAATCCAACAACAACAACAGCCCCAGAAACAACAAATAGTTGAGGCTCCTCCGCAACCTTCCCTCGAAGAACTTGCAGTTTCAACAAGAGACCAGAGCCTCCATTCAGAGCTTAACTAACCGGATGGGACAATTGGCTACATAGTTAAATCAACAACAGTCCCGAAATTCTGACAAGCTGCCTTCTCAATCTGTCCAGAATCCCAAAAATGTGAGTGCCATTTCATTGAGGTCGGGAAAGCAGTGTCAAGGACCTCAACCAGTAGCACCTTCCTCATCCGCAAATGCACCTGCCCAACTTCACTCTACTCCAGAAAAAGATGATGACAAAAATTTAAAGAGTAAGTTACCTAACAATTTCTGTGTAGGTGAATCTTCCACTGGTAATTTTGATTTGCAGAAGCAGCATATCCCTCTTTCATTCCCAACAAAAAAATGGAAGAGGCAGAGAAAGAGATCTTGGAAACATTTAGAAAAGTAGAGGTAAACATACCTTTGCTGGATGCAATAAAGCAAATTCCAAGATATGTTAAATTCTTGAAGGAGTTGTGCACTAATAAGCGGAAGCTTAAAGGAAGTGAACGAATTAGCATGGGCAGAAATGTCTCCGCATTGATTGGTAAATCTGTTCCCCAAATCCCTGAAAAATGTAAAGATCCAGGTACATTCAACATACCTTGTATTATAGGGAATAGTAAGTTTGACAATGCCATGCTAGATTCAGGAGCTTCTGTTAGTGTTATGCCTCTGTCTATTTTTAATTCTCTATCTCTAGGTCCCTTGCAGTCAACTAATGTGGTAATTCATTTAGCTGATAGAAGTGTTGCCTATCCTGCTGGTTTCATAAAGGATTTCTTAGTCAGAGTTGGTGAACTGATCTTCCCTGTTGATTTTTATATTTTGAATATGGAGGAGGGATTTTCTCAAGGATCAGTTCCCATCATTCTAGGCAGACCCTTTATGAAAACTACTAGAACTAAGATAGATGTATATGCATGCACACTATCTATGGAGTTTGGTGATATAACTGTTCATTTTAATATTTTGGATGCTATGAAACACCCATATGAAGATCTTTCTGTATTTCGTGCTGAAATAATTGACCATGTTGTTGATGAATACATGACTGATCTTTATTCTAATCTGCATGCCTCTCACTCTTCATGCATTGAGTTTGAAATTGTACTTGATCATATGTCTGAATCTATACTTGATGCTGAGAGTGAATATGAAATTGATATTGATTGCATGTCTGGTGATGTTTTACCTCTTAAGATTGATTTTATAAAGTCAGATAGAACTAACCATGTTTCAGGAAGTACACATACCTCTGACTTTCTTTATGAGGTATAGGTTGAGAAACCATCTCCTTCTACCACTATCCAGCCGGCCACACCAGAATTGAAGCCTCTGCCATCAAATTTAAAATACGCTTACTTGGATGATAGCAAAAGTTTTCCAGTAATTATATCTGCCTCCCTTGCTGATGAGCAAGAGGAGAAGTTGTTATCTGTTCTCAAGAAGCATAAAAAGGCTATAGGCTGGACCCTGGTAGACATTCCTGGTATTAGCCCATCCACATGTATGCATCGAATAAATTTAGAGGATGGAGCTAAACCAGTAAGACAGCCACAGAGAAGACTCAACCCGGTGATTCTTGATGTAGTGAAGAAGGAGATAACCAAGCTTTTGCAAGCTGGAATCATTTATCCTATCTCCGATAGCCAATGGGTGAGTCTCGTCCAGGTAGTCCCGAAGAAAACCGGCCTCACCGTGATAAAAAATGAGAAGAAGGAGCTAATTCCTACTTGGGTGCAGAACAGTTGGAGAGTCTGCATCGACTATAGGAGGCTGAACCAGGTTACCAAAAAAGACCATTTCCCCCTGCCATTCATTGACCAGATGCTTGAACGCCTGGCAGGTAAATCTCACTACTGTTTCCTTGATAGTTTTTCTGGTTATATGCAAATCACTATTGCTCCTGAGGATCAGGAAAAAACCACATTCACCTGCCCCTTCGGCACTTTTGCCTATAGGAGGATGCCTTTCGGCCTGTGCAATGCCCCTGGTACCTTCCAGCGGTGCATGATCAGTATTTTCAGTGATTTTTTAGAAAATTGCATAGAGGTGTTTATGGATGATTTCACTGTATATGGATCCTCTTTTGATGTCTGTTTGGATAGTCTGGAAAAGGTTTTGAATAAATGCATTGAAACTAACCATGTTCTAAATTTTGAAAAATGCCATTTTATGGTTGAGCAAGGTATAGTTTTAGGCCACATTATTTCCAATAAGGGCATTGAAGTAGATCTTGCAAAAAATTTTGTTATATCACAATTGCCTTACCCCTCTTGTGTGCGAGAGGTGCAATCTTTTCTTGGTCATGCAGGATTCTACAGGCGCTTTATAAGAGATTTTAGTAAAGTAGCCCTTCCACTGTCCAACTTGTTGCAAAAGGAGGTGGAGTTTGACTTTAATGATAAATACATAGAGGCTTTTGATTGCCTCAAAAGAGCATTGACTACCACCCTCATCATCCAGGCACCCAACTGGACAACCCTTTTTGAGCTTATGTTTGATGCATCAAATTATGCATTGGGGGCTGTCCTTGCTCAGAAAATTGATAAATTGCCCAGGGTGATATATTATGCTTCTAGGACTTTAGATGCTGCTCAAGCGAATTATACTACTACTGAGAAAGAGCTACTAGCCATAGTTTTTGCTCTTGAAAAATTTCGATCTTATTTGCTTGGTACCCGTATTATTGTTTATACTGACCATGCAGCTTTAAAGTACTTGTTGAAGAAGGCTGATTCTAAGCCTAGGTTGATCCGATGGATGCTCTGGCTCCAAGAGTTTGACTTGGAGATCCGTGATAGGAGCGGACCACAAAATTTAGTTGCTGATCATTTGAGTCGGATCGAACGTGTGACTGATGCGGATTCCCCCATTCGGGATGATTTCCCGGATGATCATTTGTATATACTGTATAGTATTTCTGACTCTCTTTCTACTCCCTGGTTTGCTAACATTGTCAATTATTAAGTTGCTTCTGTTTTTCCTCCCTTAGCATCTAAGGCCCAAAAAGATAAAATTAAAGGTGATGCTAAGCATTTTATTTGGGATGACCCCTACTTGTGGAAATTGTGCAGTGATCAGGTCATTAGACGGTGCATTCCAGATCATGAGACTGACTTAGTCTTGCAGTTCTGTCATTCTTTCGCACCGGGAGGTCATCTGGGTGTTTAAAGGACAGCTCGCAAAGTGCTTGATTGTGGCTTTTATTGGCCCACCATCTTTAAAGATGCGTGGAAGATTTGCAGCACTTGTGAGCAGTGTCAGATAGCAGGAAGTACACTTACATGGCGACAACAAATGCCTCACCAACCTATGCTATTCTGTGAGGTGTTTGATGTCTGGGGTATAGATTTCATGGGCCATTTTCCTGTCTCTTTCGGTTATGTTTATATTCTCCTTGTGGTTGACTATGTTTCAAAATGGGTGGAAGCCAAGCCCACTAGAACTAATGATGCTAAGGTTGTTGCAGATTTTGTCAGATCTAATCTATTTTGCAGGTTTGGAGTACCTAAAGCAATCGTTAGTGATCAAGGAACCCATTTTTGCAACAAAACAATGCATGCCTTGCTTAAAAAGTATGGGGTTGTACACAGGGAATCCACACCATGCCACCCCCAAACCAATGGACAGGCAAAAATTTCTAACAGGGAGATCAAGAAAATTTTAGAGAAGATTGTGCAGCCAAGCAGGAAAGATTGAAGTACCAGGCTTGATGATGCTCTTTGGGCACATTGGACTGCCTACAAAGCACCCATAGGAATGTCTCCTTATCGGGTTGTCTTTGGAAAGGCATGTCATCTTCCAGTAGAGATTGAGCACAAAGCATACTGGGCAGTTAAAATGTGCAACTTCTCTATGGATCAAGCTGGTGAGGAAAGAAAGTTGCAACTGAGCGAGTTAGATGAGATCTGCCTAGAAGCCTACGAGAATGCCAAGTTCTACAAAGAAAAGACTAAGAAGTTCCATGATAGCATGATAATTAAGAAAGACTTCATGGTTGGGCAAAAAGTGTTATTGTATAATTCTAGGCTTGGACTCATGAGTGGTAAGTTGAGGTCTAAGTGGATTGGTCCTTTTGTTGTTACTAATGTTTTTCCTTATGGTACAGTTGAGATCAAAAGCGACTCCACAAAAAAGAGCTTCAAGGTCAACGGACATTGACTTAAGCCATTCCTTACAAACCCTTCTTTAGTGGACATAGTGGTGGAAGAGACTTCCTTACTCCATCCTACTCTTCCTCCACCATGACTTAGGGAGTTCTTCTTTTCCTATCTCCTTCTTTGATTTTATTACACTTGTTTGATTCTATTGATGGTTTATTTTTTTTAATCTTTTAATTGTGCTACATTGAGGACAATGTGTTGTTTAAGTATGGGGGGGAGTGTTCTTTGGTTTTGCTAGTTTTGTCTATTTTGTTAATTTGTTAGTTGTGTTAATTTGTTAATGTTGTTAGTTTCGTTGGGTTTCTAGTTTAATATTTTGGGTCAATTTTGTGTCATGTACGACTTTGCATGTTTTTCTTTGAATTATAGGATATGTTCGAGAAATGGGTAATTGTTTTGAAAAAAAAAGCCTCTTGACATTTTGTGATTTGAAATCCTTGTTTTTCCTCTACATGTCATGATAGTTTTGAAAGCTCAATTTGAAAGTGGTGAGTTTACCTTTGTGAGAATTTGAGCCATCCATCATCATAATCATTTGGTGTGTTTTGCCCCATTGATTGCTTGCACAATAGCCTTGGCTTGATTCTTGTTGATGCTTCCTAATTCACATGCATATTTGGAAATGATTGAGGCAATTTTGTTCTTATAAGCTTCTAGTCAAATGGACTTACCTTGAATTAATTCCTTTGTTAACCCTTTTGAGCCTTGTTTCCATTTCCTTGTTTTGAAGCTCACTACAAGCCTTAAGTGAAAAACCATGATATCACCATATCCTTATGGAATTTTGGAGCTTTGGAATTGTTTTGGGAATAAGTGTGGGGGGTTTTTGTTTCATTGGATAACATGTTTAGTTGGCTATGCTTCATGATGTATTTTGGGTCATACTTGATGTATCTCCCTCCTTTTTTTTAGCTACACCTATATCGGTCCTCCTATTGCCAGCACTTGTTGAAGCAACGTAATCGAACTTGCCCCTTCTTAGGCCCACTTCAATCCTTTCACCCACAAATACCAGATCTGTAAAGCTCGAAGGCATGTAACCCACCATCTTCTCATAGTAGAACACTGGTAAAGTGTCCACTATCATTTTTATCCTCCTTCTCTCCATCATTAGAGGTGCTACCTGAGCTGCCAAATCCCTTCACCTCTGGGCATATTCTTTGAAAGACTCATGGTCCTTTTTGCACATGTTTTGCAATTGCATTCTAGCCGGAGCCATGTCAGAGTTATATTGATACTGCCTGATAAAGTAGCCACTAAGTCTTTCTAAGAATGGATCTGGGAAGAGTCTAGGTTGGTATACCAAGTGATTGCTGCCCCGGCCAAACTTTCTTGAAAAAATGCATAAAGAGTTTCTCATCTTTTGTGTACACCCCTATCTTTTGATAGTACATCTTCAGGTGGTTCTTGGGATATGATGACAACGTCGGGCACTAGGCATAGTTCTGCCATGTCAGCAAAAGGATGATCTCCAATCCCCTCAATGGCCATTAGCCTTTCCTCTATAAGATCAAATTTCTCTCTTTCCTATGTGGCAGGTGGCAGTCTTCCCAGCGAGAAATATAAGGGTTGCAGCGGGTAATGCTGAGGGCCACCTGAGGTGTTAGGCTGGGGCATGCCACCAAATGCTGACCCCACAATGACATATCCGAGGTAAGGCTCGAAGTCAGCCAGAGCATGGTCTTTGGGTTCTTCACGTGCCCCCCCCCCCCATGGGCTGAGCAAAATGTGCATGCCCCAACCAGGGTTGTTGGCTTTCAAGGGGAACAGGAGAGGAGTGGTTGGCGTTCTCGTCGGGCACATGTACAGCATTGGGTGGTGAATAGTTGATGCAATCCTACCCCCAAGGGCATTGTATACAAGACTCTAAGAAGATTGGGCCAAAGATGCAAGAGAAGGCCCTAGGGTTCTCATGAGCCTTAAGGTACATTTCGGGCCCATGGGTTAAGCATAAGCCCACTTATCTTTGTACATATTAGATTAGGATTTCATTACTTTTGGGCTTTGTATTTAGGGCTCCATAATGTAGGTAGGGTACCCTAGAAATGTAGGATTTTTTAGCCCTAGTATTTTAGGCCACCTAGACTAGTTTTTGTATTAGGGGTAGTTTTGTAAATTCACATGTATTAAGTGAATATTTGATGTGTGTGTAGTCACACTATGTGCATGTCCTTCATGCTTTGCATGCCTCATTATACCTAAGCACACTTAGTGAAGAATCTTGAACTTGATCTTGGATTAGTTGGCTGAACCATATTGGAGGCACAAAATTTCATGCTCCTTCTCTCCCGCTCTCTCCACTCATCTTCTCCTACCTTCAAGCTCTCATCCATGGCTTCCTATGGTGGTGAGCTTCTTCTTGACTCATCTTCTCCTTGAAGTGGCGTCTCCAATCATCTTTCTCCCTTCTCCATTCCGCTACCATTTGTAACACCCTGAAATATTATTATTTATAAATCGATGTTTAATTGTATTTATTGTGTTACTTAACTATATGGTTGACTTGAATGAGTGGTGGTATGGCTTGAATTAGTCATGTGTGAATTTCTTGATGTGGATGTTGAGTTATGTGGAGTTTTGTTGAGCTAAGTTGAAATTATGAGATTTTAAATTTTACCTAAACCTATTCTAGTAAAAGCATGATCCCGGATTCATTAACCGTTGGATCGTCTTCAAATTTTTTCTGGAGCTTCCCAAAACATATGTACACAGTCTGACCATTGGGATTTGGAAAATAACAACTTTTGATATCTCACTAAGTGCGAAGGGCGCGCTAAGTGCAATTCCAACCCGAGAGGGAATTGCGCTGAGCAAGAAATGGCCCGCTAAGCGAGCCATAGTGCAGAGGAAGTTGTGCTGAGCGAGAATTTTCACACTGAGTGAGAAATTTTGACTTCCTCTTTGCAAGATGAGCTCACTAAGCGATATTTGCAGATTATAAATATGTTCCTCAGCGTGTGTCGCAACCTACCCTTCGGCGGGAGGGCGATGTGGGGCTTGCGGGTGCGTCTTCCATGGGAGGAAAATGTGCGGAGTCGCCACCAACGTTTATTCGAGGAAAACGTCGGAAAAACTGGAAAGGTGTGGTCTACGAACTTTAAGTGTGAAAGGTTCAGGAGTTGTTTTTACACACGAGGAAGGTATTAGCACCCCACGGGTCCATCACAAGGGACGACTGCCTTTAACCAAGTGTGCAATATCATGTCTTCGATTTGTTTTATTTTCCCTTTTTTTTACGTTTTTATGTCTTTTTATAGCTTTTGTATTTTTTATCTTTTTGTGGTCGACAAGGGTGTTTCCCTCGGTCCTACGTATCCTCAATTGCGATGAGGAAATCAGACCTACGTAGTTCTTTTAGAACTAAACGTTGGTTAAGTTGTTTTGATCTTTTTCCGCAAGATCGATTTTAACCGAACAAAAGTCATTTAAGGCGTTGGACCATCAAACTATCTTTTGATTTTTGGAAAGGAGAGAAAAGTTAAGGCGTTGGACCATTAACGATCTCTTGGTTTCGAAAGGAGAGAAACGTTAAGGCATTGGATCATTAACGATCTCTTGGATTTTGAAAGGAGAGAAATGTTAAGGCGTTGGACCATTAACGATCTCTTGGGGTGGTCAACAAAAGCGGGGCTTTTGCTCCTACGTATCCTCAATTGCGATGAGGAAATCAAACCTACGTAGTTCTTGCAAAAGCGGTAAAGTTATGTGTTGATTTTATGCTTTTGAACGGTCCATGTTAACCGATAAAAGCAAAGAGGACCGTTTAAGGCGTTGGACCTTAAAACGGTTTTGAGTGACTTTTGCGGACAAAACTCGATTTGTGAGTTGATTTTAGCCTTAGTTTCACTTTGGTTATTTGCAATTCATTCAAGGAAACTTCCAAAGAAAAACGTCCGATTGATTTTTTTGATTATTTTATTCAAAGATATTTTGATTATTTTATTATTATTTTTCAAGATATTTTTATTATTTTATTATTATTTTGTTTTTTTTTTGTTTTAACAGTGATTAAACGAGATTACAACACAAATGATCGGTTGAAATTCATTTTAACATTTATTAGGTGAGAAAACGGCTTAAATAAACGGTAAAAAGTTCGTTAAAGCAGAAGAAAAGAAAACTGAAAGTAAGTAAAATTAAAGTGAAAGTACACAAAACAAGTAGGGACCACTAAGGGTGCATAGAATGAATTCAAAGATTTGATTTCAGGAACTTACCGGTTGAAGACTGAAGAACGACGAAGAACGATGAAGAACGATGAAGAATTTCCACAGAATCGTTTACGGAAGCGTTACGGAAGCACTTCAACTCGATTTTTCTTCACGAAAACACATTTTTTTCACCCAAAACATTCGAAATGCATAGTCAAGGGGTCTGGAATATTTTGAAACAGCCCCCCTCCCCTATTAATAGGGAAAAAGGGAGGTGTTTTCCGCCCAGAGTCTTCTTGAGGAAGATTTCTAAGCGCACCCCAATTACTAAGTTCACCCCCTTTTGTACTTTACGGAAAAGTTATGGAAGCCTTACGGAAGTGTTTCGGATTTGATTTTCATATTCTTTTTATCTTCCCTTTCACCAATGTTAACTGAAATATGCTTACCCAAGGTTTTCGGAAATTTTACGGAAGCCACGGAAGCAACCCAACTTCCAAAATGTTCTAGAAAGGCATAGATTCGAATTGCTATTTACACCCCTATCTTGATAAGTTCACCCCTCATTTTTGTGTTTTTGGCCGTTTTCTTTCTGAAATCTCACGAAGCTTTACGGATTCCACCGTGATGAGTGTTAAGCCTTCCGAAGCGATCAAGAATGGTCCTCAGATGAAATTAGAATGTAATAGTTTATTAACACACACCCTACTTTGCTAAATACACTCTCGTTTTCGTGTTTTTGACTGGTTTCTTCTTGAAACATCTCGGAACTTTACGGATTTTACAACGATGGGTGTTAAACATTTTGAGGTGGTCAAGCAAAAGTCGCATGCCAACAAATAATGGTCCTCGGACGAAATTAGGGTATGATAGTTGCCCCTCTTTGATTATCTTTTATTGGAGATGAAAGCAAAGTAATGATAAGACACTAATTTTGTTCGAGCGGAACATCATTCGGCCAACCAATATCCCAACCAGTGGGACCTGTCATTTAGAAAGAAAAGAAAAGGCATCAGAAGCATCAACAAAACTTCAGTGTCTTGAAAGCGATAAAATGGGATAATCACGACGTTTCCACACGCTATCGAACTTGATCGTCCCCACCCAACAGAGAAGAATCTTGTGCGTCGTCGGGCTTGAATGTCTCTGGACGACAAGAGTAAAAAACTGCAAAAAAATTGAAAATAATCAGAATCGGACGACCAACATCATCCTGATACCGTCGAACTCGATCGCCTTGGCTGACGAAAGGTGCGGACAACCATAAGGTATCTCTGCCTGCCACCTGACTCACTATCCATGGATGACAAAAGGTGCAGAAGACGACGTTAGTCTCTGCGCGTCAACGGGCTCGTTTGCCCCTGGTTGACGAAAGGTGCGGATAACCATACGGTACCCCCGCCTGCCACCTGACTTCCCGGGTCAGGGTTAACAGAAATCGTTTGTACGGATAACCGCTTGGGAATCTCCACCGTCACCTGACTTCACGGGTCAGGATTAACATAAGTGCAGAAGACGACATTAATCTCTGCATGCTACCGGACTTTGAGTCTGACGGATAGCGAAAGAGTGTTTATACGGATAACCACTTGGGTATCTCCGCCAGGCACCTAACTTCACGGGTTAGGATCAACCAAAATCATTTGTGCGGATAACCACTTGGGTATCTCCGCATGTCACCTGACTTCACGGGTCAGGATGACAAAGGTCCAGAAGATGACGTAAGTCTCCGCATGTCAACGGGTTTGCTTGCCCCTGATTGACAAAGGGTGCAGAAGAGGACGTTAGTCTCTACGCGTTAATGGGCTCGTTTGCCCCTGGTTGACGAAAGGTGCGGATAACCATACGGTACCCCCGCCTGCCACCTGACTTCCCGGGTCAGGGTTAATAGAAATTGTTTGTGCGGATAACCACTTGGGCATCTCCGCATGTCACCTGACTTCATGGGTCAGGATGACAGAAACCGTTTGTACGGATAACCGCTTGGGTATCTATGTATGTCACCTGACTTCACGGGTCAGGATGACAAAGGTGCAGAAGACGACGTAAGCAGTGGGTTTGCTTGCCCCTGATTGACAAAGGGTGCAAATGACGATGTTAGTCTCTGCATGCTACCAGACTCTGAGTCTGACGGATAGCGAAAGAGTGTTTATATGGATAACCACTTGGGTATCTCTGCTTGCCACCTAACTTCACGGGTTAGGATCAACAGAAATCGTTTATGCAGATAACCACTTGGGTATCTCCGTATGTCACCTGACTTCACGGGTCAGGATGACAGAAGGTGGGGTGGTCGACAAAAGTGAGGCTTTTGCTCCTACGTATCCTTAATTCGTGATGAGGAACTCAGACCTATGTAGTTCTTTCTTTTGTGATGTGCAAGACTAAAATAGTCTCTACCGGAAGATGCAGACATCTCCAGAAAGGGTGCAGATGGCCATATTGGCCTCTGCTTGTCAATCGAACTTGGGGTCTCTGAATGACGAGGTGCGGATGACCGTAAGGTGTCTCCGCATACTACCAGATTCTTGGGTCGTTGGATAGCAAAGGGTGTGTGTGGGTTACCGTTGGGTGTCTCCGCATGCCACCAGACTCTTGGGTCACGGTAACAAAAGGTGGGGTGGTCGACAAAAGCAGGGCTTTTGCTCCTACGTATCCTCAATTTGTGATGAGGAACTCAGACCTACGTAGTTCTTGACTTTGTGATGTGTGAGACTAAAATAGTCTCTACCGGAAGATGCTGACATCTCCAGAAAGGGTGCAAATGACCATATTGGCCTCTGCTTGTCAATCGAACTTGGGGTCTTCGAATGACGAGGTGTGGATAACTGTAAGGTGTCTCCGAATGGATAATT
This sequence comes from Glycine max, assembly GCF_000004515.6. NCBI lineage: Eukaryota > Viridiplantae > Streptophyta > Magnoliopsida > Fabales > Fabaceae > Glycine > Glycine max. The sequence goes on from NC_016091.4 coordinate 24,744,504, forward strand.
GGACTTTTCCTTAGGAATAGTGTTTTTTGGAGGGGAGTTTGGCTCTGAGTGTTTGGGTCTTTTCCTTTTATGTTTTTGTTTAGTGCAGGGCGAGAAATTCACTAGCACACAGGATTTTGGTTGGTGTCGCAAGCTACCCTTTGGCGGGAGGGCAACGCGAGACTCATAGGTACATCTTCCAAGAAAGGAAAATGCACGGAGTCGCCACCAACGTTTATTGGAGGAAAACGTCGGAAAAACCGGAAAAGGTGTGGTCTACGAACTTTAAGTGAAAGGTTCGGGAATTGTATTTACGCACGGGGAAGGTATTAGCACCCCACGCATCCGTCACAAGGGACAACAGCCTTTTAATCAAGTGTGCAAACATGACTTCAATTTGTTTTATTTTCCCTTTCTTACGTTCTTATGTCTTTTTATGCCTTTTTGTAATTTTTATCTTTTTGTGGTCGACAAGGGTGTCTCCCTTCCTCCTACGTATTCCTCAATTGTGATAAGGAAATCAGACCTACGTAGTTCTTTGAGAACTAAACGTTGGTTTAATTGTTTTTATCCTTTTTTGCAAGATATATTTTTATTGAACGAAAGGGTCATTTAAGGCGTTGGACCATTAAACGATCTTTCGATTCTTTTGAAAGGAGAGAAAAACATTAAGGCATTGGACCATTAATGATCTCTTGTTTTTTTGAAAGAGGTGACAAAACTATGTGTTGTTTTTAGGCTTTTTAAATCCACGTCTAACCAATAAAAGCAGAAAAGACCATTTCAAGGCGTTGGACCTTTAAAAATGGTTTTTAGGTGATGAAAAAAACTTGGTTTACGAATTGATTTTAGCCTTAGTTTCACTTTGGTTATTAGTCAATTCAATTAAGAAAGAAAATCTCAAAGAAAAACGTTTGATTGATTTTCTTGATTATTTTATTAAAAGATATATTTTTTTTATTATTATATTATTATTTTGCCTCTTTTTGGTTTTAAACGTAATTACGACATGAAAGATCGGTCGGATTTTATTCTAACGGAAATTAAAAGATATTACAATTCAAATGATCGGTGGAAATTTATTTTATTTTTGATTAGGCGAGAAAATGACTTAAATAAATGACTAAAGCACGTCAACAGGGGGTACGGAAAGTAAATGAAATAAAAATAAAAGCACGCGAAACAAGTGGGGACCACTAAGGGTACATAGAATGAATTGAAAATTTCGATTTTGGGAACTTACCGGTTGAAGACTGAAGAACGAACGAAGAACGATGAAGAACGGTGGAAAATCTTCACGAAATCGCCCACGGAAACGTCTCGGAAGCGTTACGGAAGCGCCTCGGCTTGGATTTTCTTCACGGAAACAATTTTTCTCACTAATTTTAAGTGATCCTCAGATACCAAGAGGGTTGAACGTTTTTGTTCTGCCCTCCTCCCCCTATTTATAGGGGGAAAGAGGGAGGTGGTTGCCGCCCAGCTCGCCTAGGCGAGCTGGGTTGCTTCCACCAGAAGGCACCGCCTTTTGTTGGAAGATCCTGGAAGGCCCAAGTGGGCCTGATTTCTATTTCCACACCCATGTTTACTAAATACACCCCCTCTGCCCTTTTTTGCTGATTCTTTTTCCGTAACGTTACGGAACTTTACGAATTACGTAACGATACTTGTTTTCTGTCCATAATGTCACGAAACCTTACGGATTATGCAATCATCCCTTCTTTGGCTTTCAGAATGTTACGAAACTTTACGGATTGCACATTAACACTTATTTTCAACTCCCGACATGTCACGGAACTTCACGGATTGCCTAATGATGGGTGTCAAGTACCGAGAAGTGGTCAAGTGAGGGTCGCATCCCAACAAACAGATGGTCCCCAGACAAAATTAGGGTATGACAATTGCCCCTCTTTACTTGTCTTTTATTGGAGATAAAACGGAAGTAAAGACAAGACACTAATTTCGTTCGACCGGAACATCATTCGGCCGGTCAATCTCCCCGCCAGCGGAACCTGCAAAAATTTTGAAAATGATCAGCACCGAATGACCAACATCATCCTGATATTGCCGAATTCGTTCCTCTCGATTGACGAAAGGCGCAGATGACCATAATAGTATCCACGCATGTCATCGGGCTCGCCACCTCTAGATGACAAAAAGCGTAGAATGACCATAATATGTCTCTTCGCGCCATCGGACACGATTGTCTCCGAATGGCGAAAAAGTGTGCGGAATGACCATAATTTGTCTTCGCATGTCATCGGGCTCGCTGCCTCTGGATGACAAAAGGGCGCAAAATGACCATAATTTGTCTCTGCATGCCATCGGACACGATTGTCTCCAAATGGCGAAAAGGTGTGCGGAATGACCATAATTTGTCTCCGCATCTCATCGGGCTCGCCGCCTCTGGATGACAAAAGGGCGCAGAATGACCATAATTTGTCTCTGCGTGCCATCGGACACGATCGCCTCTGGATGGCAAAAAGGTGTGCGGAATGACCATAATTTGTCTCTGCCCATCACCCGACTCACTGCTTCTGAATGACAAAGGGCGCGGAATGACCATAATTTGTCTCTACGCGTTTATCACTCGACTCGCTGCTCCTGAATGACAAAGGGCGCAGAATGACCATAATTTGTCTCTGCGCGTTTATCACTCGACTCGCTACTCCTGAATGACAAAGGGCACATAATGACCATAATTTGTCTCTGCGCGTTTGTCACTCGACTCGCTGCTCCTGAATGACAAAGGGCACAAAATGACCATAATTTGTCTCTGCGCGTTTATCACTCATCGAGTCTTACAGATAGCAAAAGCATGCGGATGAACATAATTTGTCTCCGCATGTCATCAGGTCCGCCGCCTCTGGATGACAAAAGGTGCAGAATGACCATAATTTGTCTCTGCGTTCCATCGGACACTACTGTGTCTGAATAACGAAAAGGTGAGCGGAATGACCATAATTTGTCTCTGCATGTCATCGGGCTCGCCGCCTCTAGATGACAAAAGGCACAGAATGACCATAATTTGTCTCTGCGTGCCATCGGACACGACTGTGTCTGAATGATGAAAAGGTGAGCGGAATCACCATAATTTGTCTCCGCATGTCATCGGGCCCACCGCCTCTGGATGACAAAAGGCACAGAATGACCATAATTTGTCTCTGCGTGCCATCGGACACAATTGTGTCTGAATGACGAAAAGGTGAGCGAAATGATCATAATTTGTCTCTGCATGTCACATGACCCCAGGGTCAGTATGACAGAGATTGTGGGGCAACCGACAAAAGCGAGGCTCTTGCTCCTGCGTATCCTCAATGAGGAACTCAGACCTACGTAGTTTTGGATAACTTGTGAGACTAAAATAGTCTCGGTGTTTTCTTCACTAAAATGCGAACATGCTTTAGTAAAGAGACAAAACTTCCAACTGATCCGAGCAACATATGCTTTTTGGATGAAAAACAATGTGTCTACCAGGGAAGGAGAGTATGCTGATGAAATTTTCTCATAACCATAAATGAGATTTTGGATGTTAGCATTTCGCTTCTAAATGACCATTTAGAGGAAACACTGGGTTCAACAAAAATAGAAAAAAATTACTCAAAGTGTATCGATCTCACACAGGTAAGTGTTTCATCCTAATTCCAAACCATAGATATGTCATGACTTGGCTTTGCAAATCATTTCCTATCAAATCAAGGATTACATGCGTGATCATGGATCAATAGAACTTTTTCTTGGGAATGGTTTGTTTTTTTTTGTGGGAAATTTGGCTTTGAGTGTTCTCGGCCTTTTCCTTTTCTATTTTTGTTCAATGCGAGGTTAACAAGCCACCGACACACATGATTTTGGTTGGCAATCAAAGGAAGAGGACCACTTTAGGTCGCGGTTTCCTTTTCCCCCTCTTATTTTTGTTTACTTGGTGACAATTTTGTATTGTTCAGATATTGTCTGGTCCAAAGACCTTTCTGGATATTTCTTTTGTTTTCTTCTGATCCTTGATCGGGAATTTTCTTTCCTTTTTTTTTTTCTTTGCTTTCTCCCACTCTTTGATTGGGAATTTTCTCCTTTTCTCCTTTTTTCTCTTTTTTTGTTTTCTTCCGAGAGCAAGGATTGACATTCTCACCCTGGGTCAAGGTTTATGGTAAGTTGGGATTTCGGCTCAAGGCTTGTAGAACGGATGGACATGACATATGTCAGGGTTTGGCCAGCGGTTCGGGGATAAAGAGGATGTCCCACATTATTTCCATGATACACATGCAACAATGATGATTAGGAAATTTTATGCAAAACTGGTCATGCATGCACCTATGTGGACACTCAAGCATCAAGTTTTTATGGTCATGTGATACTAGGGCTCAGGATTCATTTTCTCTATTTTAGTCAACCCAGTGTTTCCAAAACATGTTCCTTTATCAATTCACACATTCATCCGAGTCCATTTTGGGCGTTCGGGAAAATTTTCACAGCATTCACCCTTCAGGTATATTACACACATTTTCATTCAATAACTGGTTATGATTAGTGAATTTTTTTTTTCAAAGAAAAGCTGCAAGTTATCTCTTTTCAAAAGTATGTTGGTTTTTTAGCTAGACAACTTATTATTATTTTTTTCTTTTTTCTCTCTTTTTCTTTTTCCATGAGGTATTTTGCTACCTAAACATATGTATATTTTTGTGAGGTATTTTGCTATATACATGCGTGTCCAAGGTATCTTGCTACCTAAACATACATATATATGTTTTGTGAGATATTTTTGCTATATACATGCATATCCAAGGTATCTTGCTACCTAAACATACATATATATGTTTTGTGAGATATTTTTGCTATATACATGCATATCCAAAGTATCTTGCTACCTAAACATACATATATATATTTTGTGAGGTATGTTTGCTATATACATGCATATCCAAGGTATCTTGCTACCTAAACACACATACATATATTTTGTGAGGTATGACTACCTTCCGAGCTTGTGCTTGTTTTATTTAAATTCCTAGGATCATGAGCAACTAGGTGCGTCCTACTATAAAAAGTGATCAAATAACAAGCACAGATTCAAAAGGTACTAGGTTGCCTCCTAGTAGCGCTTCTTTAACGTCTTAAGCTGGACGCATGATGACTTGTCGGTCATGGACCTAGTACTTTGCTTACCTTTGGCTTTGGACTTGGTCGCCTATTGGTCGGTCATGTGTCGTAGGCAATACTCTAACCTTTTTGTGGATGAGCTGAGGGGCTCTAGAGGTGGCAGCGGTGCATTTGTTGCCTGTTGCTAGCCATCCCCAGGCTGTTGTGGTGTCTCGCCCTATGCCTGCCTGGGGGCACAATACTTCTTGATGAAAGCTCGGTTAGTAGGAGGCCTGATGACCTTGCTGGGGGTGACGGGCACTTCGTAGAACTGACAGAGGCCCGTAATCAGAGCTAGAAACCCCAGGACCCTGTTGGACTTCTTTGGGTCCACTGGGTGTCCTGCGGGTGCGATCCCTGCAAACAATAGATGGCATCAGAAATCAGTTTGAACCATATGCATACTTACCTATGTCGCGATGGCATGACCTTGCCGGGGATTACGGGCACCCTGTAGGACTGATAAAGGCCCGTAACCAGAGCTGGAAACCCCAGGGCCCTCTTGGACTTCTCCGGGTCCACTGGGTGTCTTATGGGCGCGACCCCTGCAAATAGTAGATGGCATTAGAAATCAGTTGGAAATAATGCATACCTACCTATGTCGGGATGGCACAGACCAACTGATACTTTCACAGTTGGAGATCGGCATTATGGTCGCTGGGCAGAATGTTGCTAAGTAGCAATGTCATACATATCTGTGTAAGAGTGGTCATGTGGGTGCACACGATCCGCACTTGTCTCTTTGCAGCGGAACGGGTGAAATCTTGCCCCGGTATGCATAGTAGCTGCGTGATAGCCTCCCTCTTTGGTTGTATTCGCACAGTTGGCGCCCTCCAATATCAAGGGATGGCCCAGGAACTGATAAAAGGAAACTACTGGCCCCTTAACCGAGAGTGCAAGTCTCGGTTAAGCATTTAAGGGTAGAGGAACTTAAATTCTCTTAAGGTGCAGATGTGGAGCCCTCTGAAAGCGAGGACGCGTAGCCCTCTGAAGGCAAGGGAGTGTGCAGCCCTCCGAAGGCGAGGACGTGTCGCCCTCTAATGGCGAGGGCGTGTAGCCCTCTGAAGGTGAGGACGTGCAGTCCTCTGAAGGCGAGGACGTGTAGTCCTCTAAAGGTGAGGGCATGCAACCCTCTGATGGCGAGGACGTGTAGCCCTCTGAAGGTGAGGACGTGCACTCCTCTGAAGGCAAGGATGCGTAGTCCTCTGATGGCAAGGACGTGTAGTCCTCTAAAGGTAAGGACTTGTAATCCTCTGAAGGTGAGGACGTGCAATCCTCTGAAGGTGAGGACGTGCAGTCCTCTGAAGGTGAGTGTGTGCAGCTCTCTGATCGCGAGGACGTGTAGTCCTCTGAAGGCGAGGGTACTAGTACCCAAGGGTCCGCCCTTATGAGAAAGTATGAGATTGACTCATTGAGAGAGCCGGTCATCCCAAATTCAAAAGATTGGACATTAGATGTAGGAAATCTATGCAGTCAACATGATTTTTAGGGATGCAGATGCATGCAACCTATGTCGTGAAATTTGGTAAATGCGGACTTCATATGAAACAATGCAATGCAATGGAAAGTTGTACAATGTTCATGACATTCTTTCCCTATTTTGTGATTTTGATTTTGGTTTAATTTTTTTGGAAAACACAGATTGACTGTCCTTTTGAAAGAGGTGATAATTCATGCAACCTTATCCTATCTTTTGCAAATCCCTCCGGGAACTCCTTCAGAGTGTATGTTCTGTTTGATTTAGTCACTTGACCATTTTGGAGTGACGACAATGGAGCCGTTTGACATTTAATCAATCCATTGAAATGCCAGGGTTTGTCCCCCCCTTTTTTGTTTAAAAACATTGACGGGTGAGAACTTTTGATCTGCCCCTAGGTTCGCTTGAGGCTCATGCGCGGTGCCTCTTATTGCCCCAGTGTAAGGCTTTGAGGTACCAATCATTGTCTTTCGTCATGACCTTGTAGCAGGGAACCTATTGGGTGAGAATTTCTAATCTGCCCCTAGGTTCACTTGAGGTTCAGGCACGATGCCTCTCATTGCCCCAGTGTAGGGCTCTGAGGTATCCATCGTTGTTTTATTTTTCACAACCTTGTAGCAAGGAAGAATGAAAGAAGCAGTTGATTCTTGCAAAAAGAGTTTTCCAAGGACGAGAAATAGTTGAAGGATTTTTTTTTTTAGTTGATGGATTAAGTCAAATGACTCCTATTCTTGATAACTCACTTCTCTAGGAATGATAAAATGAGGTCACATGAATATCTATATTTTTACTTGAAAACACAATCAATCAAATACTTTTTTTTTCTTTTATTTTGAAACTTATTTGTTTTGAACTTTACTCTTTGTTTTACGGCACCCCCACCAACGTGCAAGACGAGTAATCTCTGATTGAACGGTCTTGGAAGTCAACACTCAGGAGTGCAGGTCGCTTGAGCTAACAGACCAATGTCTTGCACTCACATTTCGGTGGAAGTTTGAATAAGAAAAGATGTGTTTGTGAGAGGATGAGGGACAAAAATGTCAAATTCATCCATTTTATTTAGCATTGTAACTGTGGTTTATAATAATGGCATAAACTTGAAAATCCTGATGAGTTATTAGAGACATCTAACAACAGCTTTCAAAATTGCCCCATGTGTGGTGTCGCTTGTCAACGTTAGGATTCACAAGCGATTCTCCTCAAATTTCAGCCAGCCTGCATCAATTAGACTTTGTACCTTACGCTTCGAGGTCATATAGTGCTCAATGGAATGTCTCGGAATTCCTGCATGATATGCACATGTTGCATTCGAGTCGTATCCTCGGAGAAATGGAGGTTGAGGAACCTTGGTTGGGGTTATGGCTACCATTGAATTATCGAGTGGATATGGGAGCAAGTCAGCATAGGACACTAGAATTAGAGTGAATTCTATAGGCTTTTTGCTGCAAGATTCCTTCCTTGGTTGGTGTTTTGGTTCGTGCTAAAGGTGGTGTTTAGCATTGGTTGTGTGGCAGGTGGGTTTTGTGGTTGATTTAGGGATGGCCTTTATGGATAACTGGGTGGTAGGTAAGGAGAAGGGTTGTTATTGGCTAAGTAATGACATTGTTGGGTTGGTCGGAAACTTGGCCATATAGGAATGGCAGTCACAGCATGGGTTTCTCCCTCATCCTCACCCTCTTCATTTGCCCCAGTTTTCTCATTCATCCAAGCAGGATGATTAAATTTGCCTCTTTTCAGATCCGCTTCGACCCTTTCCCCGGCGAAGACCAAATCCGCAAAGCTTGAAGGTGTGTACCCCACCATTTTTCATAGTAAAACACTGGTAATGTGTCTACTATTATTGTGATCATCTCTTTCCCCGTCATTGGAGGTGCCACTTGAGCTGCCAGGTCTCTCCATCTCTGGGCGTATTCTTTGAAAGATTCGTGCCACTTGAGCTGCCAGGTCTCTCCATCTTTGGGCGTACTCTTTGAAAGATTCATGCCCCTTTTTGCACATGTTCTGTAGTTGCATCCTATCCGGAACCATATCAAAATTGTACTGATACTGCCTAACGAAGGAAACCATTAGGTCCTTCCAAGAATGGACTCGGGAAGGCTCCAAGTTAGTGTACCAAGTAGCAACTACTCCAGTAAGACTTTCTTGGAAGAAATGTATCAACAGTTCCTCATCTTTTGCGTATGCCCCCATCTTTCGAAAAGACATCTTTAGATGGTTCTTAGGACAAGTAGTCCCCTTGTACTTGTCAAAGTCTGGCACCTTGAACTTGGGAATGACCATGTTTGGGTACTAGGAACAACTCTTCTAGATTAGCAAAGGCATAATCTTTGCCTCCTTCAATGGCCCTGAACCTTTCCTCCAGATGATCCAACTTTTCCCTTTCCTTCCATAATAGGAGGGATTTTACCTGCTGTGGAATGCAAAGGTTGTGGTTGGGGGCGAAACTGAGGGCCCTCCAAAGTGTTTTGCAAGGGTATACCACCAACTGCTTGCCCTTCAATGGCATATCCGAGGCAAGGCTCGAAGTCGGCTAGATTGTGGTGGGGAATTTCATGTGTCTCCCCCACGGTTTAAGAGACATGTGCATGATCAGTTTGGGGTTATTAGCTCTCAATGAATATGGAAGTGGAGTTATTGACATTCTTATTAGGAGTGTATGCCACATTGGGTGGCATATAGTTGGGAGGCCAAACATATGGCGGGAAGGCGTGCTTGTTTTGAATTTGCACATAATAGGGGCTGCCCGTACTTCCCAAATCTTAGCCCACCATATCCGAGGTTAGATGATTCATTTGGTTGAGATCAGATGAGGGCATCGGGTTCACCTTAGCAACAGCGCTGGTAGCGGCAACTGCAACAGTATTGGCTTCCATTATCTTCTTCATGCTCATCATGGCCTCCACCATTGTGGCCATTTTCTCTTCCATGTCGGCCTTTATCTGCTCTTGCACCTCCTCTACTTCACCCATTACTCTAGCTCTAGCACGGGTTCGGTAAGCCGCATTGACCTCCATTATCTCCTTTATGCTCATCATGGCCTCCATCATTGTGGCCATTTTCTCTTTCAAGGCCTCCGTGTCGGCTTCATTTGCTCTTGCACCTCCTCTACTTCACCCATTACTCTAGCTCTAGCACAGGTTCGGTAAGGGTGCTGTAAAGCATGTTTTTTTCTTTTTGATAATAATGATTAAGTTCATTTTTTTTCAAGGAAATAATGCAATGAGCAATGCAACCAATGAAAAGGATGGATGTATGCGAATGATGCGCAGTTGAAGTATTGTGAATTTTTATGCAGGACATGGGATTGAATCAATTTAGATTTTCAACATGGTCCATGACATCTTTGTCAAGGTGAAACTGGAAGTAACAAGTACATCAACAGTCCTAAATGTGTTTGGCAGCAGACGAAGCAGCAATGTTACTCGATCCATCTTTTGCCCCAATTTTTGCAAGATGGTTACTTCCATGCTTCAACTTGATTTGATGAACCTTTTCATAAAAGCATGAGCTTGGTTCAACCCCATAATCCAAGGAATGGCAATTTCGATCGCCAATACTTTGACAACATTTCATAGAGATGAAGACTCGGGAATACGCATGCTATGCATGGAAAATGTAATTATGAGATTGAGATGCCCAAAGAAACATCATTTCCTAGTTAACCACGCATTAGGTACCATGCTCAATCATTTTGTTTTGTTTTTTTCTTTTTGTTTTTTAGAAATGGGTTTATGATCCCAACATGGTTGGCTCATGGTACCTAACACATGCAACTAAGAATGTAGTGTGAATTTTCATGCTTCTTTTTTTTTTTTTTTTTTGCAGAGGAAAATGCAAGGATCATGCATGAGCGAACATGAAAACAAAAGGTATGCAGTTTGTAGAACAAAAAGTATGTTGAACGCATATGCATGATGATGCAATGACTCATGCAAAATGTGATGCTGGAATATGATAACGAACAAATGCAGGAATGATATGTTCATTATGATGCCATGAAGAGATGCTTATGCGATGCATGATATGAATGCATGCTAGAGAATGCAGGAGTGATTTGATTCGCACTGATCTTTGGAGTAAAAACGCGGGATAAACTCATTTTATTCAGAAAGTTTATAACTAGTCAAGATCTGAGTGACAATACAAACTTCCTAGCGGTTTCTAATTATATGGGCCATTAAGTCTATCATATGCTGACAATAGCTGAGAAGTCTGTGGATCTCCTCGGGGGCGTTGTAGGTGTCCGCCATTGCTTTGGCCTTGGCTAGCAATCGGGGAAGTTCTTGAATCCCGTTCAAGGTAAGAGCAAATCGGTCCATGCACATTATTTCCTCTTGATATAACGAGTCGATCACCCTTCCTCTAGCCTCCTTTTTCGCGTACACTCAGGCATACTCGTCCGCCACTTTATGCTCTTGAGCCATGGCTAGATTTAGCTCTTCTTGGTACTTGCTGACGATGGCTAACATGTTGGTCTTTGTCTCGCATAAACGCTGAGACAAGTTTCTTTTGGACCTTGAGCAAGCAGCTAACTTCTCTTTCAAAACCATGCTATGTGCTCGTGATTGGTCTCTCTCTTCCCTTCGAAGCTTGAGCTCACTGTTGCTGCCCCACAAAGCTCCATGGAATTTGTCTCGGCCATGCTCTTCCTTGCGAGCCCTCTTGGTTTCTTGTTCAAGGGCTCTTGCGATAACTGCATTTCCTTCTCGTAACTCGGCACACTCTTTCCGGACGTCTATAGCGACTAACTAGAATTTTTCTTTGGCAAGTCTTGCTTTTCCTAGTTCGGTTTTTAGAGCTCGGACTTCTTCATCGTCTTTCGGAGCTTCGAAGTCCTCCTCGTTGATAATTTTCAACTTGGAGAGCCAATCTAACCCTCGTGTACGAACTTTCAGCCATTCATGATAACCACCGATGATGCCATTATGAATACCCCTAAGTTCTTTATCTTTCCTTAATGGGCTTTCCCATGCCTTATGGACTCTTCGTATAATCTTGAAACTTTGCGCGCCGAAATCTCTCACAAGGAAAGGAGAGAGGCTCTCTCCCGTCGGTGCTCTCCTTATGGGGTACCCTAACTGTCTTATAGCAAGTGCGGGATTGTAGTTAATACAACCCCTTGTCCCTATCAACGGGATGTTTGGGTAGTCCCCACATGAGAAGAGGACTCCCTCCTTTCCTTCATTCCATCGAGGAAACCAATTGATTGTTCTACCTTCTATCCCAGCCAAGTGTTGGTCCCAATCTACTCTTCTCTTTTTGACACACGAGCGATGGCTTCGGAGCAGACATGGATGCCTTATGTCTTGTTGGAATAGGCGCGAAACCAACCATACACAAAGAGCGGGTAAACAGCAGATGATCCGTGCGCTACTCTTCTCGCACCTTCGGTCAAATGTGTCAAATAAGTCTGCCAAGATAGCTACCACCGGGCTTTCTTTGCCGTGGTGATATGCAAGGAAAGCATCAATTGTGGCTAGGTCCACCAAACCATCCATGTTTGGAAAGAGGACAACCCCAAAGATTAGCAATGCTAATATGTCCATAAACAGGACCCACTCTTCTTGATTCGCCATATCCCTTGCCTTGCCTTCTAAGTACTTTCGTGGTAGGCCCACTACGCCATTTCGAGTTTGCTTTACGCGATCCAATTCTCTAGTCAAATCCCTGACCACAACTGCAATCTTGCTCAATGAGGGAAAAAACCTGGAGAAAAGATACGGTTTCCTTCCCCCAAAAGGACATCCTAGAATCTCCTCAAATTCTTCAATAGTCAGTACTAATTGGAAGTCTCCAAACGTGAAGCATCTCAAAGGCTGGTCATAGTATTGGGTGAGTGATACAATGACTTCCGTGGATATCTTTGCTATGGTCAAATCTAAGATCTTTCCGTACACCTTGTGGAAGGCTTGCATTTGGAGAGGTCCCATCAACCGCCCCAACTCCTTAATGCTGGTGATATCTAGGCCCTTAATCTTGACTTGACAAGACCTTTTTCTGGTTTGATTTGTTCCCATGTTTTACTAAAGTGAAACAAAACCCGGTGGGAATAAAAACTCCAACATCTATCATGGGTGGAATGGATGAATGCATGAAGAAATGCATATGACACAGATGCAATTTATGAATACGGGAGCCCGGGAAATTGTCTCCTTCTTAAATACAACGTCTTGGGGGAGCACAATGCCCGACGTATGTATTTAAGAAGATGGCACGGACACTCCGTTGGTTTGTCAAAGAGAGGGGATCAAGAGAGAACCCGTGCATGATGCATATGCGAAAGGCACAATACGGGGATGTACATAGTGAGACAATATCTACAAACAAATATAAGCAAAGGGGTACATGACACTTTAGGACTACATGCATGGCAGTGTGAAAAAGCAGCACGTAGCATGTTTGCTCTGTGCCCCTATTTTAGGGACCTACATAGGAGAAGGCTAAAAGGGCTTTTTAGTGATAATTCCCAAGGTGGCCATATCTTTCTTGATGGCCTCTAGAGGTATCATCCCCTTCGAAGAACATATTGCAGCAGTAGGGACTACTAACAACAATATGTTATCAAAGAGAAAAACTCTAGATGAGGGTTCACTGTAATCAAGCAAGTCGAAGACCTAGCATGATCACAGATTCACCTCCACTCCTTATGTTCCCACGAACCCGAGTATAGGGCCCTTTTTCAACTCACTGTGTGTGCAAATAGTGTTGGTGTTTGTGTGCATCAAATGAATAAATATTTACCTCATGCATACTTTTTAAAACACACTACAATCATCAAAAGAGTTTTATATACACAAGAGCAAAAGAAAAAGAACAAAAGGGAAGTCATAGTAAAGAAAGCACACTGATTGATTAGCCTAACTCTCTAACAATAGTCCCCAGTGGAGTCGCCAACTGTCGCAACCTACCCTTCGGCGGGAGGGCGACGCGAGACTCACGGGTGCGTCTTCCATGGGAGGAAGATGCGCGGAGTCGCCACCAATGTTTATTTGAGGAAAACGTCGGAAAAACTAGAAATGTGTCGTGGTCTACGAAGTTTAAGTGAAAGGTTCGGGAGTTGTATTTACGCACGGGGAAGGTATTAGCACCCCACGTGTCCGTCACAAGGGACGACAGCCTTTAATCAAGTGTGCAAACATGACTTCAATTTTTTTTATGTTCCCTTTTACGTCTTTATGTCTTTTTGTACCTTTTATATTTTTTTATCTTTTTGTGGTCGACAAGGGTGTTTCCCTTGCTCCTACGTATTCCTCAATTGTGGTAAGGAAATTTGACTTGCGTAGATCTTCGAGAACTAAACGTTGGTTAAGTTGTTTTTTTTTTTATCTTTTTTTGCAAGATATATTTTGACTGAACAAATGTCGTTTAAGGCATTGGACCATTAAACGATCTTTTGTTTTTGAAAGGAGAGAAACGTTAAGGCGTTGGACCATTAACGATCTCTTGGTTTTGAAAGGAGAGAAACGTTAAGGTGTTGGACCATTAATGATCTCTTGGGGTGCTCGACAAAAGCGGGGCTTCTGCTCCTACGTATCCTCAATTGCGATGAGGAAATCAGACCTACGTAGTTCTTGCAAAAGCGGTAAAGTTACATGTTGATTTTATGCTTTTGAACGGTCCATGTTAACCGATAAAAGCAAAGAGGACCGTTTAAGGCGTTGGACCTTAAAATGGTTTTAAGTGGCTTTTGCGGACAAAGTTTGATTTGTGAGTTGATTTTAGCCTTAGTTTCACTTTAGTCAATTGATCCAAGGAAACTTCCAAAGAAAAACATCCGATTGATTTTTTTTTTTATTATTATTTTTTAAGATATTTTGATTATTTTATTATTATTTTTCAAGATATTTTGATTATTTTATTATTATTTTGTTTTTTTTTTGTTTAACCGAGGTTACAGCGTGAATGATCGGTTAGATTTTGTTTTAAAAGTGATTAAACGATATTACAACACAAATGATCGGTTGAAATTCATTTTATCATTTATTAGGTGAGAAAACGGCTTAAATAAACGGTAAAAGTGCGTTAAAGACGGACGAAAAGAAAACTGAAAATGAACGAAATAAAGATGAAAGCAAAAAAAAAACAAGAAACGAATTGAAAGTCTCGGATTCGAAAACTTACCCATTGAAGAATGAAGAACGGTGAAGAACGATGGAAAACCTTCACGGATTCGCTCACGGAAACATCTCGGAAGCGTTACGGAAGCACCTCGGCTTGGATTTTCTTCACGGAAACAATTTTTTCCACCCAAAACAGCTGAAATACATAGCCAGGGGGCTGAGGGATCCTTAGAACAGCCCCTCCAGAGGCAATCCAGCTTCGAAAAATACTTTGAAGGCCCAATTCAAAATTTCAAAATTGTTATTTGCACCCCCCATTTTGATAAGTTCACCCCCTTTCTTTCGTAATTTACGGAAAAGTAACGGAAGCCTATAGGACTTGATTTTCTTCCATTTTCTCTTCCTTCTCACCCATGCTTATTTAGCGTTATGGGAATTTTACGGAAGCATTACGGGTGTCCCGAAGGCCCCGGAAACCCATTTTTTAACAAAACGGGGGAGGTGGTTGCCACCTAGCTCGCCCAGACGAGCTAGGTTGCTTCCACCTTAAGCAAGAAAATACCCAAAAACCTCTAGAAGGGCCCAGATTTGCAAATTACTATTTGCACCCCCTATTTTACTATATACACCCCCTTTGCCCTTTTTTGCTGATTCTTTTTCCATAACGTTACGGAACCTCACGAATTATGTAACGATACTTGTTTTCTTTCCCTAATGTCACGAAACCTTATGGATTACGCAATCATCCCTTCTTTGGCTTCCGGAATGTTACGAAACTTCACGGATTGCACATTAACACTTCCTTTCAACTCCCGACATGTCGCGGAACTTCACGGATTGCCTAACAATTGGTGTCAAGTACCTCCAAGTGTTCAAGCGAGGGTCGTATCCCAACAAACAGATGGTCCCCGGACGAAATTAAGGTATGACAATTATACCTGAAGGCCTATTCTGATTAAGTGCACCACAAAAACACTTTTGGAGAAGATTCTAGCTCCAAAGTACAATCCAACTCCAACTGCAAAAGACAGTCCAACTCCTAAAACAAAACTCATATGGAGAGTTCGTGTTGCCGCAACAAGCACTTTTTCATAGTCTTTCTTAGCAAAGGAACAAGCTAGAATTGCCTGAGAAAGAGAAAGTAAGTAGTAATACTCATTTGTTTTTTACTCACAATGAAGTTCAAGAAATTAAGGCCTTTATAATTTTTTTTATTTACAAATGTTAGTTGTTAATTGTTAGTTTTTTTTTGTTAGCAAGGGGATCGAACCCACGACCTTTGCCTTTTTCATTCTTTCTTAATCACTCAACCCACTTTATATCTCCTATTAAGGCGTCATGGAAACTTAAGACAATATTAAAATTTTCTTAAGGCCTTTATAATAACAATATTACAATTTGAACTTAAGACATCATGGAAACTATCATACCCTAATTTCGTCCGGGAACAATTGTTTGCCAACACGTGGAGTTTCACCAACCAAGTTGAGCTGCTTAACACCAATTGTCGCGCATTCCGAAGGGTTTTACGACGTTTCGGAATGAAATGAGCAAAATACTCAAAATGGAGGCAAAATGGTCAATTTTTGGGCATTTCTTAGCCCCTGGGCCCATTAGAAGACCTAGGGGAGAAGCAACCAGCTTGCCTGGGCGAGCTGGGCGACAAGCTCCTCCCCCTATTTTGTTATAAATAGGCTTGGGAGGCTGAGGAGAAAGGGTTCAACACCCTTAGTGAGCAAATTCCACTAAAATTAGTGAGAAGAAGGAGAAAGAAGAAAAAAAATCAAGGCTGAGGCGCTTCCGTAATGCTTCCGTGATCAATTCCGTGAACGTTCTTCGCCGTTCTTTGCTCGTTCTTCATCTGTTCTTTGTTATTCATTCGGTTAGTGCTTTCTTTAAGACCATCAATAAGTAAAACATTTTCTATGGTGGTAGAAGGATTGTACCTATTTTTCCAACTCCAAGAATTTTACCTTTGTTGTTGTCTCCATAGGTCACATGTTTACTATTTTTGGGATAAATATGAATAAACTTTGATGCATCTCCCGTCATGTGTTTGGAGTAACCACTATCAATGTATCAACTTTGCTTCAAGGAGTCCATCATTTATATAATCATATTTTGATTTTGGTACCCAAATTTTCTTGGGTCCTTCAATGTTAGTTTTGACTAAGGATCCTTTTGGAACCCATACCATTTTTCCAATGTTACTACCATTCTTTCTCACATTTCTTTTGCATTTTTACAATTTGAAACTTTGAAATACTCATCCATGCCTAATGCAGAAGTAATTATATTCTTGCCTTTTAAATTATATTAAACCCTTATTCTTTCATCTTCATCCCATTGTTCTCTAGGTTTTTCTATTGTTGCATTCCCCACTATCATTGTTGGAATGAAGGGACCAATTTCAATGGCTTCCCATATGTTTAAATCTATGGCTTCTATAAAGATCTGTAGACAGGTTTTCCAATAGTGATAACCCTCACCATTGAAAATAAGAGGCCTATTAATAGAATTTCCCTCACGAAATGGAAAGTTAGATGAGGCCATAATTATTCTTGAAGTTGGCTGAGGCCATAATTATATGTAGGACAAGTGGCCTCAATAACTTAAGAGAGGGGTGAATTAAGTTTTAAAATTTTCCTACTAACAAACTTTAACCCCCTTTTAAATGATAGGCTCAAAATGCAGGAGAAGAAGAAACAATCAATTTAATAATGTTCTTTAAACGTGCAAGAAAAAATTGATTGCAATAAAATAAATAAGATAAGGGAATAGATAATTGCAAACTCAATTTATACTGGTTCGGCCACTTGAGATTTTCCACTATCTCTGTAAATCCTTTACAGACTTTGAACAAACCTTGGGATCCCTCACCCTTGTGTTCAAGATTCTCCAAGAGACAACTAGTCTCTTGATTACAATTCTCTCAATCCAAGAGACAACCAACCTCTTGATTACAACTGAGTTTAAGAGATGAGCAGAAAGATTCCTCTCCTTTAGAGTAGATCATTGATCGAGGCCGTACCCGAATCAAATAAACATGAAAATGCAGTAACTAGGAAGTGATCCTAGGTCGTTTCCCAACGAACAGTGACAAACCAAATGTTCATAATATACTTGCAGTAACAGTAACGATTGGGGGGGGGGGGGTTTGTTTGTTTTGTGATTAAAGAGCAGAACAAGTAACTGGAATACGAAATTACTAATATTAAAAACGGGTTGTTTCCTCTGATTCAGAAGCCATTTTCTTATCCTGGGTTATGGAGAATTCGTCCCTAACAGTCAACCACTTAATCCAACCCTAATTCAATTTACTAAGCGAAAATCAACTTAGGGTTATCAATACGTGATTAGGCACCACATACACCAGTTAGCCATTCGTCCATTAAGCATGAACGCAAATTAGGCTCAGAGGCAATTAATCGAACACGAAGCGTGCACTGATTAATATTCACGAATTTGGGATAACTGGTGAAGGGAAAACTGTCAGGAAACCACATTACAAGCGAAACCTCAAAGAGAGTTGGGCTTCGTCCTCAAAAGGAAACAACACCAGAAAATCTAGCTTTCCATGGATTCAAATAGAAAACACAAATGAAACATGAAGCAGAATTGTAAATGAACAGAAACGTAAATGAACAGAAATGTAAATGATACAGAAACGTAAATGAGAGTAGAAGAAGAAGCAAGAACGAAATTGAAATTAGAAGCAAAAAACGTAAAATTGCATTAAGAACGAAAACAGTAGCAGCAAAGCAGAAAACGTAAAACCCTAAAACAAAAGCTCTGAATAATGAATAGCATAACAGAATAGCCTTGCACGAATCCCAAGGCTGCTATTTAAAAAGAGTCACTCAAAGTCGCTGGGCCCTATTACAATACTCTGGCCCAAAACGGAATAAACACTGAACAACATAAAATAAAATTGCGAAATTTCCTAATTAGAATTTAACTAAGGTAAGCGCTGCTTAATTTGCCCTCTTCAAGTCCATAACCAAAATCCGGATTAAGCCCAATGTTTCATTAATTCCTGAAATTAGATTAAAAACATCAAATTAGCTAAATGAGCCCAAATAATAAAACTGCCTGATTAATTAACAATTAAGACAAATCAGTAATTAAAATGGTGCAAAAAGGGTTTATAAAATAGAAGAAAATGATGGCACATCAAAACCCCCCATACTTAGCCTTTTACACTCCTGGGCAAAATGAAACAAAGAACAAAATCCAAGGATATCAAAGAGAGACAAACAAAAACATTCACATATTTCTCTATGAACATCAAGGAATGAAAGGAATGGGTAACATCTAACATAAGGAGATCCAAAAAGTCAAGACATTCATGAAAATCATCCAAGCAACCCAATCATGGCAAAATAGTTAATCAGCTCAAGAATGAAAAGTGATAAAGCCTCACAAGATATACACTCTATCTCTCAAGTGTCTAGGCTACTATTTACCCTCAAAGCACCCATGAAAGCAAACACCACATAAACTTGGCAAGATTCTAAAATTGACAATCAACCCATAAACACATGCACATGAGGATCAAAAGGTCTTTTAAGGTTGTAATGGGGCCAAGGACAAGGTATGGAAAAATATGGAATAAGTGGCTAAATCCCAAAGGAATAGAGGAGCAATGGGGAATAAGTGCATATTAAGAAAAAAAAATAAGAAAATAAAAAGAAGTAAAGATAAAATTTAAACATAAAGAGTAGAACCAAGAGTTTCATCATTCTTGTGCCATTTAAGATCTTATTCACTCAACTTTATTGCTTTTTCTTTTTCTTTTTTTCGATTTTTTTTTTGATATAGCCTTTGAGAAACAACATTTCATTCAGCATGTCCAACATTTAACCAATATACAATGTACATCAAGTATGGCCCAAAATACATCATGAAGCATAGCCAACAAAACAAGTTATCCAATGAAACAAAACCCCCCCCACACTTATTCCCAAAACAATTCCAAAGCTCCAAAATTCCTTAAGGATATGGTGATATCATGGTTTTTCATTTAAGGCTTGTAGTGAGCTTCAAAACAAGGAAAGGGAAACAAGGCTCAAAAGGGCTATCAAAGGAATTAATTCAAGGTAAGTCCATTTGGCTAGAAGCTTATAAGAACAAAATTGCCTCAATCATTTCCAAAAATGCATGTGAATTAGGAAGCATCAACAAGAATCAAGCCAAGGCTATTGTGCAAGCAATCAATGGGGCAAAACACACCAAATGATTATGATGATGGATGGCTCAAATTCTCACAAAGGTAAACTCATCACTTTCAAATTGAGCTTTCAAAACTATCATGACATGTAGAGGAGAATCAAGGATTTCAAGTCACAAAATGTCAAGAACTTTTATTTTCAAAACAATTACCCATTTCTTGAACATATCCTATAATTCAAAGAAAAACATGCAAAGTCGTACATGCACACAAAATTGACCCAAAATATTAAACTAAAAATCCGACGAAACTAACAACATTAACAAATTAACACAACTGACAAATTAACAAAACCAACAAAACTAGCAAAACCAAAGAACACTCCCCCCCATACTTAAACAACACATTGTCCTCAATGTAGCACAATTAAAAGATTAAAATCAATTAAATCATTAAAGAGAATCGGACAAGTGTAATAAAAGCAAAGGAGGAGATAGGAAAAGAAAAACTCCCTAAGTCATGGTGGAGGAAGAGTAGGGTGGAGTAAGGAAGTCTCTTCCACCACTACGTCCACTAAAGAAGGGTTCGTGAGGAATGGCTTAAGTCGATGTCCGTTGACCTTGAAGCTCTTGTTTGTGGAGTCGCTTTTGATCTCAACTGTACCATAAGGAAAAACATTAGTAACAACAAAAGGATCAATCCACTTAGACCTCAACTTACCACTCATGAGTCCAAGCCTAGAATTATACAATAACACTTTTTGCCCAACCATGAAGTCCTTTTTAACTATCATGCTATCATGGAACTTCTTGGTCTTTTCTTTGTAGAACTTGGCATTCTCGTAGGCTTCTAGGCGGATTTCATCTAACTCACTCAGTTGCAACTTTCTTTCCTCACCAGCTTGATCCATAGAGAAGTTGCAAGTCTTCACTGCCCAGTAAGCTTTGTGCTCAATTTCCACTGGAAGATGACATGCCTTTCCAAAGACGACCCGATAAGGAGACATTCCTATGGGTGCTTTGTAGGCAGTCCGATGTGCCCAGAGAGCATCATCAAGCCTGGTACTCCAATCTTTCCTGTTTGGCTGCACAATCTTCTCTAGAATTCTTTTGATTTTCCTGTTAGAAATTTCTGCCTGTCCATTGGTCTGGGGGTGGTATGGTGTGGATACCCTGTGTACCACCCCGTACTTTTTAAGCAGGGCATGCATTGTTCTGTTGCAAAAATGGGTTCCTTGATCACTAACAATTGCTTTAGGTACTCCAAACCTGCAGAACAGATTAGACCTGACAAAATCTGCAACAACTTTAGCATCATTAGTTCTAGTGGGTTTGGCTTCCACCCATTTTGAAACATAGTCAACTGCAAGGAGAATGTAAACATAACCAAAAGAGACAGGAAAAGGACCCATGAAATCTATACCCCAAACATCAAACACCTCACAGAATAGCATAGGTTGCTGAGGCATTTGTTGTTGCCACGTAAGTGTATTTCCTGCTCTCTGACACTGCTCACAAGTGCTGCAGATCTTCCACGCATCTTTAAAGATGGTGGGCCAATAAAAACCACAATCAAGCACTTTGTGAGCTGTCCTTTGAACACCCAGATGACCTCCCGGTGCGGAAGAATGACAGAACTGCAGGACTGAGTCAGTCTCATGATCTGGAATGCATCGTCTAATTACCTGATCACTGCACAATTTCCACAAGTAGGGGTCATCCCAAATAAAATGCTTAGCATCACTTTTAATTTTATCTTTTTGGGCCTTAGATGCTAAGGGAGGAAAAACAGAGGCAACTAAATAATTGACAATGTTAGCAAACCAGGGAGTAGAAAGAGAGTCAGAAATACTATACAGTATATACAAATGATCATCCGGGAAATCATCCCGAATGGGTGAATCCGCATCTGATACACGTTCGATCCGACTCAAATGATCAGCAACTAGATTTTGTGCTCCGCTCCTATCACGGATCTCCAAGTCAAACTCTTGGAGCCAGAGCATCCATCGGATCAACCTAGGTTTAGAATTAGCCTTCTTCAACAAGTACTTTAGAGCTGCATGGTCAGTGTAAACAATAATGCGGGTACCAAGCAAATAAGATCGAAAATTTTCAAGAGCAAAAACTATGGCTAGAAGCTCTTTCTCAGTAGTAGTATAATTCGCTTGGGCAGCATCTAAAGTCCTAGAAGCATAATATATCACCCTGGGCAATTTATCAATTTTCTGAGCAAGGACAGCCCCCAATGCATAATTTGATGCATCACACATAAGCTCAAAAAGGGCTGTCCAATCGGGTGCCTGGATGATGGGGGTGGTAGTCAGCGCTCTTTTGAGGCAATCAAAAGCCTCTTTGCATCTGTCATTAAAGTCAAACTCCACCTCCTTTTGCAACAAGTTGGACAGTGGAAGGGCTACTTTGCTAAAATCCCTTATAAAGCACCTGTAGAATCCTGCATGACCAAGAAAAGATCGCACCTCTCGCACACAAGAGGGGTAAGGCAATTGTGAAATAACATAAATTTTTGCAGGATCTACTTCAATACCCTTATTGGAAATAATGTGGCCTAAAACTATACCTTGCTCAACCATAAAATGACATTTTTCAAAATTTAGAACAAGGTTAGTTTCAATGCATCTATTCAAAACTTTTTCCAAACTATCCAGACAACCATCAAAAGAGGATCCATACACAGTGAAATCATCCATGAACACCTCTATGCAATTTTCTAAGAAGTCACTAAAAATACTAATCATGCACCGCTGGAAGGTACCAGGGGCATTGCACAGGCCGAAAGGCATCCTCCTATAGGAAAAAGTGCCGAAGGGGCAGGTGAATGTGGTCTTTTCCTGATCCTCAGGAGCAATAGTAATTTGCATATAACCAGAAAAACCATCAAGGAAACAGTAGTGAGATTTACCTGCCAGGCGCTCAAGCATCTGGTCAATGAATGGCAGGGGAAAATGGTCCTTTTTGGTGACTTGGTTCAACCTTCTATAGTCAATGCAGACTCTCCAACTGTTCTGCACCCGAGTAGGAATCAGCTCCTCCTTCTCATTTTTTATCACTGTGAGGCCAGTCTTCTTCGGGACTACCTGGACAGGACTCACCCATTGGCTGTCGGAGATAGGATAAATAATTCCAGCTTGCAAAAGCTTGGTTATCTCCTTCTTCACTACATCAAGAATCACCGGGTTGAGTCTTCTCTGTGGCTGTCTTACTGGTTTAGCTCCATCCTCTAAATTTATTCGATGCATACATGTGGATGGGCTAATACCAGGAATGTCCGCCAGGGTCCAGCCTATAGCCTTCTTATGCTTCTTAAGAACAGACAACAACTTCTCCTCTTGCTTATCAGCAAGGGAGCAGATATAATCACTGGAAAACTCTTGCTATCATCCAAGTAAGCGTACTTTAAATTTGATGGCAGAGGCTTCAATTCTAGTGTGGTCGGCTGGATAGTGGTAGAAGGAGATGGTTTCTCAGCCTTTACCTCATAAAGAAAGTCAGAGGTATGTGTACTTCCTGAAACATGGTTAGTCCTATCTGACTCTATAAAATCAATCTCGAGAGGTAAAACAACACCACCAGACATGCAATCAATATCACTCTCAGCATCAAATTCAGACATATGATCAAGTACAATTTCAGACTCGGTGCATGAAGAGTGAGAGGCATGCAGATTAGAATAAAGATCATTCATGTATTCATCAACAACATGGTCAATTATTTCAGCACGAAATACAGAAAGATCTTCAGATGGGTATTTCATAGCATCCAGAATATTAAAATGAACAGTTATATCACCAAACTCCATGGATAGTGTGCCTGCATAAACATCTATCTTAGTTCTAGCAGTTTTCATAAAGGGTCTGCCTAGAATGATGGGAACTGATCCTTGAGAAAATCCATCTTCCATATTCAAAATATAAAAATCAACAGGGAAAATCAGTTCACCAACTCTAACTAAGACATCTTCTATGAAACCAACAGGGTAGGCAACACTTCTATTAGCTAAATGAATTACCACATCAGTTGACTGCAAGGGACCTAGAGATAGAGAATTAAAAATAGACAGAGGCATAACACTAACAGAAGCTCCTAAATCTAGCATGGCATTGTCAAACTTACTATTCCCTATAATACAAGGTATGCTGAATGTACCTGGATCTTTGCATTTTTCAGGAATTTGAGGAACAGATTTACCAATCAATGCGGAGACATTTCTGCCCATGCTAATTCGTTCACTTCCTTTAAGCTTCCTCTTATTAGTGCATAGCTCCTTTAAGAATTTGGCATATCTTGGAATTTTCTTTATTGCATCCAGCAGAGGTATGTTTACCTCTACTTTTCTGAATGTTTCCAAGATCTCTTTCTCTGCCTCTTCCATTTTTTTGTTGGAAACTGCTCTTGGAGGGAATGGAAGAGGGGGAATGTGCTGCTTCTGCAAATCAGAATTACCTGTGGAAGAAGATTCACCTGCACATAAATTGTTAGGTAAATTTTTGTCATCACCTTTTTCTGGAGTAGAGTGAAGTTTGGCAGGTTCATTTGCAGATGAGGAAGGTGCTATGGGTGGAGGTGCTTTACACTGCTTTCCCGACCTCAATGAAATGGCACTGACATTTTTGGGATTTTGGACGGCTTGAGAAGGCAGCTTGTCAGAATTCTGGGACTGTTGTTGATTCAATTGGGTAGCCAATTGTCCCATCTGATTGGTTAAGCTCTGAATGGAGGTTGTTGTCTCTTGTTGAAACTGCATGTTCTGCATAGTCATTTGCCTCACAAGTTCTTCGAGGGAAGGTTGTGGAGGGGTCTCAACTGTTGGCTGTTTCTGGGGTTGTTGCTGTTGTTGGATTAGTGGAGGAATGTATGGTCTGCTTGGGCCAGCAGCATTTTGGAAGGAAGGAGCAGGCTGTTGTTGTTCTTGCTAAGGGCTGGACCATCTGAGATTAGGGTGATTCCTCCATCCAGGGTTGTATCTGTTGCTGGAGAGGTCATAATTGTTCTGCTGTGGTTGATTTTGCTACTAAGGTTGAGGAGGTCTATTGTAAATATTTGCAGCATAAGCTTCAGGCTGCTCAATTGCTCCAGGTTGCTGCATGGAAGGGCAAAGGTCTGTATGGTGGTCAGCAGAGGAGCACAAACCACAAACCCTTGCAACAGGTACAGATTTCTGATTCAAGGCCAGCTGGGTTACCAAGTTAACCAATGCATCCAGTTTGCCTTCAAGCTTCTTAGTCTCAGATGATGCAGCTGAGTTTGTAACTACCTCATGCACTCCTCTAATGACTATGGCATCATTTCTGGCGCTAAACTGCTGAGAGTTGGAAGCCATCTTCTCAATTAAATTTCTGGCTTCAGCAGGAGTCATGTCTCCAAGGGCTCCACCACTGGCAGCATCTATCATACTTCTCTCCATATTACTGAGTCCTTCATAAAAATATTGGAGAAGAAGTTGCTCTGAAATCTGATGGTGGGGGCAACTTGCACATAGTTTTTTAAATCTCTCCCAGTACTCATATATGCTCTCTCCACTGAGTTGTCTAATACCTAAGATATCCTTCCTGATGGCTGTGGTCCTGGAAGCAGGGAAATTTTTTTCTAAGAATACTCTCTTAAGGTCATCCTAGCTCGTGATGGACCTTGGAGCAAGGTAATACAGCCAGTCCTTTGCCACTCCCTCTAATGAATGAGGAAAAGCCTTCAGAAATATGTGATCCTCTTGGACATCTGGGGGTTTCATGGTGGAGCAGACAATGTGAAATTATTTCAAATGTTTGTGCAGGTCTTCACCTGCAAGGCCATGAAACTTTGGAAGCAAATGAATCAGTCCAGTTTTAAGAACATATGGGACATCCTCATCAGGGTATTGGATGCACAAGCTTTCGTAGGTGAAATCAGGTGCAGCCATTTCCCTTAGAGTCCTCTCACGGGGTGGAGGTTGTGTCATGTTCTCAGAATGTGCAAAATCAGAATGCTCAGAATCAGAATGCTCAAAATTATAGTGCTCAAGATCAGGATGTTCAAAATCACCAATAACAGAATGCACAGATTCACCAGTAATGGAATGCTCAGAATGATCAAAAGGTATAAAATGATGCCTAACTAATCTATGAAATGTCCTATCTATCTCAGGATCAAAGGGTTGTAAGTCAGATGGATTGCCTCTAGTCATACACTACATTCAGCATGCACACAACTAGTTGCCTTGTCATGTAAATAAAGGTGTAGGTTTGAACTACAGCTACCCTCAAATGATATCCAAATGACTTGAAATTTTGTGAGCAACCTTATAAAATGATGAGAAGATAGCACAAAAAATTTCAGACAAAAATTCAAAGTCTAACTATGAAAGCTAAAAATGGTAGGTTAAGAAAAATAAGTGAATAAAACTTGAAAAATAAAAAACTTTTGACAGAATCGCTTTTCGGCGTAGGAAATTTTTTTCTACCCCAAATACATATATAATAATTGCGATTCTGATAACCGGAGCAAAAGTTATGGCCGTTTGAAGTTTCGACAAAAACAAAATTTGCTACTTTTTTGGAACTTTCAAATCTGACCAAACTAAAGGCTCTAGCTATTTTTCCCACAAAATATAGGTTAAAAGAAGTTACCACAAAAACATTCAGCCAAAAATAACAACCCTAGCTACTAAAACAAAAAATCACAAATAATTCAGCATGGGAGGTCGCTAAAATCCGTCTCTAATTGATTTCTACTACTACTCTGTTTTGCCGCAAGCAAAAGTGGTCGCTAAGTCCGTCGCAAAACACTATTCACAGCAAAACACCCAAGATTGAAACAGGGGAAACGCTTAATGGGAAAACTGAAACAGAACACACACTAAACAAAATACCAGGACACTAAACAACACTAAACAACACTAACACACATACTAACACAATGCTAACAATTAAACATAAAACACGAAAGGATTAAACACACAATACTAGCTAGCTATTATGAACCTTTGGACACTGCTCCCCGGCAACGGCGCCAAATTTGATAGAGGCCGTACCCGAATCAAATAAACATGAAAATGCAGTAACTAGGAAGTGATCCTAGGTCGTTTCCCAACGAACGGTGACAAACCAAATGTTCATAATATACTTGCAGTAACTGTAACGATTGGGGGGGGGTTGTTTGTTTTGTGATTAAAGAGCAGAACAAGTAACTGGAATACGAAATTACTAATATTAAAAACGGGTTGTTTCCTCTTATTCAGAAGTCATTCTCTTATCCTGGGTTATGGAGAATTCATCCCTAACAGTCAACCAGTTAATCCAACCCTAATTCAATTTACTAAGCGAAAATCAACTTAGGGTTATCAATACGTGATTAGGCACCACATACACCAGTTAGTCATTCGTCCATTAAGCATGAACGCAAATTAGGCTTAGAGGCAATTAATCGAACACGAAGCGTGCACTGATTAATATTCACGAATTTGGGAAAACTGGTGAAGGGAAAACTGCCAGGAAACCACATTACAAGCGAAACCTCAAAGAGAGTTGGGCTTCGTCCTCAAAAGGAAACAACACCAGAAAATATAGCTTTCCATGGATTCAAACAGAAAACGCAAATGAAACATGAAGCAGAAACGTAAATGAACAGAAATGTAAATGATACAGAAACGTAAATGAGAGTAGAAGAAGAAGCAAGAACGAAATTGAAATTAGAAGCAGAAAATGTAAAATTGCATTAAGAACGAAAACAGTAGCAGCAAAGCAGAAAACGTAAAACCCTAAAACAAAAGCTCTGAATAATGAATAACATAACAGAATAGCCTTGCACGAATCCCAAGGTTGCTATTTAAAAAGAGTCACTCAAAGTCACTGGGCCCTATTACAATACTCTGGCCCAAAACGGAATAAACACTGAACAACATAAAATAAAATTACGAAATTTCCTAATTAGAATTTAACTAAGGTAAGCGTTGCTTAATTTGCCCTCTTCAAGTCCATAACCAAAATCCGGATTAAGCCCAATGTTTCATTAATTCCTGAAATTAGATTAAAAACATCAAATTAGCTAAATGAGCCCAAATAATAAAACTGCCTGATTAATTGATAATTAAGACCAATCAGTAATTAAAATGGTGCAAAAAGGGTTTATAAAATAGAAGAAAATGATGGCACATCAATGATACAAATTGAAGATCCTAGAAGAATTCTCAATAGATTAGCAAGTGTTTGGCCAATAGTTGTTGAGAGAGCATTTGGTAATTAAGTTCTCTTTTTAATATCTCTTTTTTTTTTAGGCCAGACACATATATATATAGTCCCATCGTGCCTTTTCAAAATGGTTTGAAGAGATGTGTCTTTTCAAAAAGCTTTTTCTGAAATTTTGAATTTCAAATTTCAAATTTCAAATTTCAAATGTCAAATTTCAATTTCAAATTTCAAACTTTCTGAAAAAGATTTTTAAAATAATTTTGCTTATGGTAATCAATTACAATGGTTGGTAATCAATTGCTAGTGGAAAAATATCTTTTTCAAAAAATGTTAACAATATTTTAAAACCTTTTTATAATCAATTTAAAAACTATGTTGTGAGGCCAAACCTTTGCAATCACTAAGAGACTCTTTTAACAAAGATAGACTAAGACTTAGCTTTCTTCTTGATCTTCGTTTTCTTGGTCTTGATTTAATCTTGAAGCAATCTCTGTTTGCTTAACCTTGAATGTTTCTTGAAGCAATCTTGTTTAATTATACTTTGGCATCATCAAAAACCTGTATTCATACATTCACATTCTCCCCCTTTTTTTATGATGACAACCATTATAAAGTCAATTCTTTTTGGCATCATCAAAACCTGCATGATTCAAATTCTTTCTCTTTTTGATGATGACAACCATTATCAAGTAAATTCTTTTTGACATCATCAAAACCTGCATGATTCACACAGGTTCGATGAGAAATTCAAACCTACGTAGTTCTTTAAGTTTGAATGTTTGTGTGTTAAATTGATTTTATGTTTTTGAAAGATTTATTTTAATTGCAAACAAAAATTCGTCTTAGGCATTGGACCTTGAAACGATGTTTTAAATTTTGAAAAGCAGAGAGAATCATTAAGGCGTTGTACTTTGAAACGATCTCAAGTGATATTTGATAAAAAGAAGAAGTTATGAGTTATTTTTATCTTGGTTTTGTTTACTAACTTTCAATCTCTTTTAAAGACAATTTTACGACACTAATGATCAGTTAAGATTAAACTTTACAAAGAAAAATGAGATCATCGATGATAGATGGAGAAGATGAATATGCACATAATAACAAGGGGGACCCCTAAGGGTACATAGATCACATTCAATCCCTAAAAATAAAACTAACCGACCACTATTAGAAAATATGTTTTTTACATCGGTTATTTATGACTTTCTACATCGGTTTTTAACCGATGTTGAAAGTATTATGGTTAACATCGGTTTTCAAAAACTGATGTTAACATAAAACTACCAACATCGGTTATCTAAATAACCGATGTTATATATTAAGAACTACACCAAAAATAAGTGTATAAATGCTGAACATTGACATCAGTTTTTATACAAAATCGATGTAAACACATAAATTAACATCGGTTTTCTAAAAAAACCAATGTTAACTTATACGTTAATGTCTCAACCTACCCTTCGGCGGGAGGGTGAAGCGAGGCTCACGGGTGCGTCTTCCATAAGAGGAATATGCGCGGAGTCGCCACCAACGTTGATTCGAGGAAAACGTCAGAAAAACCGGAAAGGTGTGGTCTACGAACTTTAAGTGTGAAAGGTTCGGGAGTTATTTTTACGCACGGGGAAGGTATTAGCACTCCATGCGTCCATCACAAGGGACGGTAGCCTTCAACCAAGTGTTCAATATCATGTCTTCGATTTGTTTTATTTTCCCTATTTTACGTTTTTATATCTTTTTATGCCTTTTGTATTTTTTATCTTTTTGTGGTCGACAAGGGTGTTTCCCTCGCTCCTACGTATCCTCAATTGCGATGAGGAAATCAGACCTACGTAGTATTTTGAGAACTAAACGTTGGTTAAGTTGTTTTTATCTTTCTTCGCAAGGTATATTTTAACCGAACAAAAAGGTGTTGGACCATTAAACGATCTTTTGATTTTTGGAAAGGAGAGAAACGTTAAGGCGTTGGACCATTAACGATCTCTTGTTTTTGAAATGAGAGAAACGTTAAGGCATTGGACCATTAACGATCTCTTGTTTTTGAAAGGAGAGAAACGTTAAGGCATTGGACCATTAACGATCTCTTGGGGTGGTCGACAAAAGTGGGACTTTTGCTCCTACGTATCCTCAATTGTGATGTGGAAATCAGACCTACGTAGTTCTTGCAAAAGCGGTAAAGTTATATGTTGATTTTATGCTTTTGAACGGTCCATGTTAACCGATAAAAGCAAAGAGGACCATTTAAGGTGTTGGACCTTAAAACGGTTTTGAGTGACTTTTGCGGACGAAGCTTGATTTGTGAGTTGATTTTAGCCTTAGTTTCACTTTAGTCAATTCATTCAAGGAAACTTCCAAAGAAAAACGTCCAATTGATTTTTTTGATTATTTTATTCATAGATATTTTGATTATTTTATTATTATTTTTCAAGATATTTTGATTATTTTATTATTATTTTGCCTTTTTTTGGTTTAACCTTGGTTACAGCGTGAACGATCGGTTAGATTTTGTTTTAACAGTGATTAAACGAGATTACAACACAAATGATCGGTTGAAATTCATTTTATCATTTATTAGGTGAGAAAACGTCTTAAATAAACGGTAAAGAAGCACGTTAAAGCAGAAGAAAAGAAAGCTGAAAGTAAGCAAAATTAAAGTGAAAGTACACAAAAAAAGTAGGGACCACTAAGGGTGCATAGAATGAATTGAAAAGATTCGATTTTGGGAACTTACCGGTTGAAGACTGAAGAACGACGAAGAACAGTGAAGAATGATGAAGAACGATGAAGAATTTCCACAGAATCGCTAACGGAAGCGTTACGGAAGCACTTCGACTTGATTTTTCTTCACGAAAACATGTTTTTTGCCCAAAATAGTTGAAATGCATAGCTTAGGGGTCATGAACATTTTGAAACAGCCCCCCCCTCCCCTATTTATTAGGAAAAAGGGAGGTGCTTGCCGCCCAAGGCTTCTTGAGGAAGATTTGTAAGTGCACCCCAATTACTAAGTTCAGCCCCCTTTTTGTACTTTACGGAAAAGTTACGGAAGCCTTACAGAAGTATTTCGGAGTTGATATTCATCTTTTTTTCTCTTCCCTTTCACCAAAGTTAAGTGAAATATGCTTACCCAAGTTTTTCGGAAATTTTACGGAAGCATTACGAAAGCCCTAGAAACCATTTTTCAACAATGTGGAGGAGCTTGCCACCCAGTTGCTTCCTCCTTAAGCAACCCAACTTCCAAAATGCTCTAGAAGGGCCTAGATTCAAATTGCTATTTACGCCCCTATCTTGATAAGTTCACCCCCCCATTTTTGTGTTGTTGGTTGTTTTCTTTCCGAAATCTCACAAAACTTTACAGATTCCACCGTGATGAGTGTTAAGCCTTCCGAAGCGATCAACAATGGTCCTCAGATGAAATTAGAGTGTAGCAGTTTATTTACACACACCCCACTTTGCTAAATACACTCCCGTTTCGTGTTTTTGAGCGGTTTCTTCTCGAAACATCTCGGAACTTTACAGATTTCACAACAATGGGTATTAAACATTTTGAGGTGGTTAAACGAAGGTCGCATGCCAACAAACAATGGCCCCCAAACGAAATTAGGGTATGATAGTTAACATCGGTTTTTTTATACAGAATCGATGTTAAGTTAGAAACTTTAACATCGGTTTTGTATAAAAACCAATGTTAACGTATAAGCTAACATCGATTTTTCTAGAAAACCGATGTTAACATTTTGAAGATTAACATCGGGTTTTGTAAATAACCGATGTTAATATACGTAAATAACATCGGTTTTTGGAGGAATTGATGTTAAGTTGTATGTTAACATCGGTTTTTTTTCAAAAACCGATGTTATTTGTGTATATTAACATCGGTTTTTGTAAATAACCGATGTTGTTTTAAGGTTTTTTTTATATATACACTTTCTGTTTTTACAAAAAAAACCCAAAATTTAACCTGTGAAAGGCAATTTCAGACCACAATTCATAGCAAACATCATTTGCATTTTCTTTTCAAGCAGTTTTTAGCAGAAAGCTATAGTAAACTATGAATTGATAAATATGAATAAATGATTTATTAAGAACTATCAATAAATAACATTCAATGTTCAAATGACATAGCAAATTGCAAAAATGTAAATCAAGTAGTGTAAACTAATTAAGTAAGCTAAAATGAATTCCTTAGCATCCTAATTTTCCTAACATCCTAAGTTTGATCTCTAAGTCAGAGATAATATTGTGCCCACTGGATGCGAAGCGCCTTTAATCTCTTTGGCTCCAATGGTCTAGCATCATTAAAATACTGCATGATCAAATAAAAGATAAATTAATAATGTAATACCAATTATAAGAATATCAACTTTGTTTGAAATAAACAATTACTGCTTCCCAGTTGTTCCTGAAAATTCCTAAGATGATGGTGGACATCCAGTGCATGATGTAATAGCTGCACTCAGTGCTTCATTTTTTGTCTATTACACTAAATACATAATGAAATTTGGATATTAATTAAACATTAACTACAATTAGTGTACACACACATAAGCAGTATATATAAGTAGAAGTTTTATTTAAATCACGTACCTTAACGATAATCCACTTAGCAGCAGCCTTGGACATAGGCTGTGGAGTATCATCAAGTCCTTTCAAAGCACTGTTGAATACGAGAAACATTTAAAAATTGATGTTGTTGAGTAATGTCAATGCAAATGTATTGAAAACAACACAGACCTGTTAACTATTCCTTTAAGGTAGTTGTTGGCTTGTTATGCAAGGAACAAAACCAGACAACAAGGTTTTCCTTGGGCAGAATGACCACCATTTGCCAGTGTCCGCTGCAGTGGAGATGAATATGGGTTATTGTAGTAGTATACATTATTTAAATTCAATTGTTTTGTTTGACTTACCCATTTAAGTAGGCTCCAAGGTAGACATCGCGTTTTGAACTCTGCATCCAACTCTTGATGTAACTTTCGGAGTCAAACTACGATTGCCCAGATTTCTGAATAGACTGTGGCTCGAGGAATCCATACACATTAGAATTCCCTGCTCACATACTTGTTTCAGTCAGATGCCTATTGTTGTTAAGACAAAGTTAATTATTTATGAATTTAAAGCAATAACTTAGGTAATTAACAATAAGGTAAATTGACTTATAGAATCCACAACTGTATGAAAGATATGCTGAGACATTGACCACCGTGTGCGATTTCAGAGAGATCTTCGTGCTTGATTTATAATGGGAAGTTTGGATTAAACACCCCGAACACGGTAGCATCCTAGTTAACCTAGAAAGGCTTCAAGAAAAGCTCTGGGATGGTCAATGTCAGCAGATATAGCGGATCATTGACCTCAAGATCCGGCCTTTGTGGAGGTTTTGCTGGAGAAACAGCTACCTGCTGATCAAACATAGTTAAATAATTATGTTGAATAAATTAATTGAAAAAAAGAAGCATATAATCAAAGTAAATTACCTGTTCTGATAAATGCTTCATGAGATGTGTCGGCCAAGCAAGGAAGGTGTTAAGTGCCTGCCCCACTAAGGTAACCTCATCAGTGGGTATAGGAACGGGAGCCTGTGCATCTTTAACCTCCTCAACACCAACCTTCACTTGGCCAGGCAACAAAGGAATTTTGTGAACTGTTGATCCCTCATAAACTCTTCATAAGGAAACCAGGCGGGGAGGATTTGCTTCGATGTACAACCCGCACTTGTCTGAGTCACCTGTCTCAGGATCGTTCCCTGAGGGATCAACATAACTCTCCTTTGTGATGACATGAGGACTTGAGGGACCAACCATAAGCTCTGGAGGCAGTGCAAGCCCCTGAGATTGCATCTGGGATTGCATTTGGCTGAAAGATGCTATCAGCTACCAAGTCACTTTTTGTGTGATCGACTCCTCTTGTTGGTCCCTGATTTGTTGGGTCAGCTGTTGTAGGTCTTTAAGAGGCAGGGAGGAAGAGTTGCGGGACGTTTGTGGAGCCGATCCAAAATATTGCTTGATGGTGACACGAGCTCCAACACCACAGACATGACTAGGGTGCTCTGCTCGCCCAATGGCGGCAGTCAGGACATCCTGACGTCCATGAGGGACGAACGATCCCTGTGACGCCTGCTCCTCCAAAGAATCTTGTACAAAACAAATATATTTGTCTTAGGCATTCACAAAATAAACAAACATAGTTAGAATTCTTAATTGAAAATGACTTACGATCTTCTCAGCGATTTCCTTTGCTGCCTCAGACGTCATCTGCCCAGTTTTCTTGATGCAGACCATCTTCCACTTCACGTGGCGTCTGATGGGAGATGGAGGGTCAATGACGCCGTCAGCGGTTCCAAACTGGGCAGCTTCCTCCAGTTTCTTTTTGGTCAACCACTAGCTTTTTGTTCTAAATATTCATAACCCTCATAAGACAACACGTGGGGGGCAGTGTTTTGCTTCTGGATGGTCTGTGCCTTTTTCCGCACATCCTGAAAAAATCAAACATTAATGGTACAAATTACTATAATGAATTATAACAACTGAATCTTTTGTCGAAAACAAATAAAATGACAAAGTACATACCTCCCAAGAAGGGTCTCTGCGTCTCTGGCAAAACTTGGCCCATTTCTCCTTGCTAATGTCGTATTTTTCACAGACAGTGTCGTCCACACCGTCTTGGTCGGCTGAAAGGGCCCATTTACTAGTCAAGTCCGATTTAAACTGCCGCCACCTCTCGCCAACAATCTGAAGAATTTTCTTCTTTGTCCTATTGTCAGAAGCTTCAGGGATTTCAAATTCCGCCTGACAAATAAAAAATTAGGTTTTATTGTAAGTCAATTATAAATTTTGGCTAATAAAGAAAATCAAAGAAGCAAACTAAAATACCTGAATATCCTCCCAAATCAAATCCTTCTGAGCAGTAGGGACTTCCTTCTAGGTCTCGTATGTGATGTCAACCTTATCACGAGCGACAACCCCCAAGTATGTTCTTAATTTCTTCTTATGGGGACCATCGGCCTTGCTGGTTGTAGGGTCGATGTTGACCACTGGTCTCTCTGCCCAAGGTGGTATAGTGGCCAAGGATCATAGTCGTGTCGCTTTGCGTGTCCGCTTCTGGGTGGACAGAGACATTGATGCTACTGTAGGAGGAGGAGGAAGCGAGGCAGGTGGAGTATCCATGGTCTTGTAAAGAGAAAAACTTGATTTAGTTAACATTATAAAAAATCACAGTATGAGTTATGTAAATCAATTTACCGAAATCAAATACAAAATTAGAAAATTACATTAGATGATGCTAATTAATTCTCCTTCATCATGATCATTATGATTAGCATGAACGTCGTCAGCTTCTTCTTCTCCGACAACGTTAGGAGTGATTTGTGTGGACAAAGGACTAACATAAGTGTCCATGTATGAATCATCATCTTCTACATTAACACCAATTGTTTTCCCGTGTAGAACCACACACCACCTTTCATCACAAGGGTCTTGCACATAAAATACTTGTTTAGCTTGTTCTGCCATGATGAAAGGGTCATTGTGGTAACCTAGTTTTTTTAGGTCTACCAACGTAAATCCTATATCATCGGTCCGTACATCAGTGTTGCTGTCAACCCATTTACATTTGAAAACACATAAAGTAAATTTGATATAGTTAAGCTCCCAAATTTCATCAATGAATCCAAATTAAGGGATGGAAGCTACATCGGGATTGTCATCATGCACACTTGCGAAGTGTTGAGATTCAGACCTTAGGGTGACCTCGCTGTTTTGCATTGTACTTTTGTCATCTTGTGCTTTTGTGTAAAAGGAATACTTGTTTATGTGGTATCCTTGCCAAGTTATAACATTTCCTTTAAGCCCATCTGCTAGCTTTCTTAATGTTTCTGAAGCATTTTCATCAGCAAAGATTGTATCTTTAAACCAATCAGAGAAAGTCTTGTTATGCTTTTTCAACACCCAGTTCTTTGACATTTTTTGATTATTTTGTTTGACTAAAGCTTCGTTGATGGAAGCTTGCTTGTGGAGCTTCTATGGAAGCTGGATCTTTGAGCTTCAATGAGGTCCTTCAATGGTGATTTTCCACCACGGAGATGCAACGGAAGGTGAAGGAGAAGAGAAGAGGGGAGGCACCATCCACTAGGGAATAAGCCATGGAAGAAGGAGCTTCACCACCAAGAATGTGCCATGGATAAGAAGCTTCAAGAGGATGCTTTAATGGAGGAAAAGAAAGAAAGAAGGGGGGAGCACGAAATTGAAGGAATAAAAGAGGGAGAGAAGTAGAACTTTGAAGTGTGTCTCATAAGACTTTCATTCATCAAAGTTACAACAAGTTTTACACATGCTTCTATTTATAGAATAGGTAGCTTCCTCGAGAAGCTTTCTTGAGAAAACTTCCTTGAGAAGCTTCTTTGAGAAAACTTCCTTGAGAAGCTAGAGCTTAGCTACACACACCCCTCTAATAACTAAGCTCACCTTCTTGAGAAGCTTCTTTGAGAAAACTTCCTTGAGAAGCAAGAGCTTAGCTACACACACCCCTCTAATAACTAAGCTCACCTTCTTGAAAAGCTTCCTTGAGAAGATTCCTAAAGAAGTTACAGCTTAGCTACACATACCCCCTATAATAGCTAAGCTCACCCCCGTACCAAAATACATGAAAATATAAAAAAAGTTCCTATTACAAAGACTACTCAAAATGCCATGAAATACAAGGCTAAAACCCTATACTACTAGAATGGCCAAAATACAAGGCCCAAAAGAAGGAAAACCCTATTCTAATATTTACAAAGAAGAGAGGACCCAACCTTGGTCCATGGGCTCAGAAATCTATCCTGGGGTTCATGAGAACCCCAAGGCCTTCTTTAGCAGCTCTAGCCCAATCCTCTTGGAGTCTTCTATCCAATACCCTTGGGGGTAGGATTGCATCATTCATGCTAAAGTATGTATGGCAAAACTTCATTACTGTTGTTCAACACATACAAGTGAGCTTGTAACAAATCTTCTACACTTGGAGTGATAACATGCAGTCCTCTTGAACCCTTACCGCCCACTCTATCGTCATGGCGAGACTCAAGAAGGCCAATAGGTTTTTCCTTTTCAATGTAGTCTGAACAAAATTCAATGGCTTCTTCTGCAATGAACCTTTCAACAATAGATGCTTCCGGATGATGTAGATTCTTCGTATACCCTTTTAAGATCTTCATGTATCGCTTAACCGGGTACATCCAGTGCAGATAAACAGGACCACAACATTTGATTTCTCTGACTAGGTGAACAATTAAGTGAACCATGATGTCAAAGAAAGCAGGAGGAAAATACATCTCCAACTGGCACAGTATAATTGCGGCCTCATTTTCCAGGTCATCAAACTTGACAAGATCAAGGACTTTGCTACATATGGCATTGAAGAAAAAGCACAGGCGAGTTATGACTAACCTGACTTTGTTAGGCAAAATGTCTCGTATGGCCATGGCTAACAATTGTTACATCAACACATGACAATCGTGAGACTTTAACCCTACCAGCTTAAGCTCCTTCAACTGCACAAGGCTCTTAATATTTGAAGAGTATCCTTGTGGGACTTTTACCCGGCGCATACACTGAAAAAAAATTATCTTCTCCCTTCTGAACAAAGTATGACAAGCTGGAGGCAAGTATATTTTTTTCCCATTAGACCTTGGATGTAACTGCAATCATATACCCATGTCAGCTAGATCTTGACGGGTATTCAGACCATCTTCCATCTTGCCCTGAATGTTAAGGAGTGTCCCAATGACACTATCACATACATTTTTCTCCACATGCATAACATCAATACAATGTCTAACATCTAGATCAAACCAGTACGGAAGATCAAAGAAAATGGACCTCTTCTTCCTTATGCAACTCTCACTTTTATCCTTTTTTTGGGTCTTTCCAAATACAGTATTCAGGTGTTCAACCCGCTGGAAGACCTACTCACCAATCAACGGTATCGGTGCAGTTTCTTGCTCTTGACTTCCATTAAAAGCTTTTTTCAATCGTCTGTAAGGGTGATGAGGTTTTAGAAAATGGTGATGCCTAGTGTACACTGTTTTTCTACCATGTTTCAGTTGTATATAGCTTGTGTCTTCTTCACAGATGGGGCATGCATGATGACCCTTAACACTGTAACCGCTGAGATTCCCATATGTTGGAAAGTCATTAATGGTACAAAAAAGCATTGTACGCATTTCAAAAGTCTCCTTGCGAAAACCATCAAACACTAAAACCCCCTCATCCCACAACTTTCTCAAGTCTTCAATCAACGGACTTAGATAAACATCAATGTCATTTCTTAGCTGTCTTGGGCCCGATATCATCATAGACAACATCATGTATTTTTGCTTCAAGCACAACCAAGGAGGAAAATTGTAAATTACTAGCAGAACTGGCCATGAATTGTGTTGAGTGCTTAAATTGCCATATGGATTCATTCCATCACTGGCTAGTCCAAGCCTAAGATTTCTTGGCTCTTTCTCGAAATCTGGATACAAAGCATCAATCTTCTTCCATTGCGAGTAATCAACCGGATGACGGACCATTCCATCAGAGTTTCTCCCATTTGCATGCCAGGTAAGGTCTTTTGCGTCGTCTCCATGAGCAAAAAGACGCTTAAACCTTGGAATGAGTGGAAGATACCATAACACCTTCACTGGAGGGCCCTTCTTTGAGTTTTCATCAGAACTGCAGTCCTCATCATCCTTCACCTTGTACCGTGACGCCCTACACCTAGGGCATTTGGACATTTATTGAAATTCATGCCTGTACAGTATGCAATCATTCGGGCAAACATGAATCTTCTAATACTCCATACCTATCGGACACAATATCTTCTTCGCCTAATAGTAACTTTTAGGCAATGTGTTTTCCTCTGGAAGCATATCGTGTACTACTTGAAGCAGTGAAGTAAAGCTTTTGTCACTCCACCCATATCTGGCATTCACATTAACCAGACTTAACACCGCCGACAACAGCGTCAAGGAATTCTTGCACCCCATATACAAAGGCTTCTTTGAGTCACTCTGCAATCCTTCATACATAGGGGCATGTGC
The DNA here is from genome assembly GCF_000004515.6 of Glycine max. Lineage (NCBI taxonomy): Eukaryota > Viridiplantae > Streptophyta > Magnoliopsida > Fabales > Fabaceae > Glycine > Glycine max. Next base: position 24,783,555 of record NC_016091.4, read on the forward strand.
TTGGTGAAAAGACTCTTGTCCAAGGTCACGAATCATATCCTCCTAGCGATCTCCCATTTCTACATCAAACGGTTCAGATTGGAACCCATTCTGCATGTTTGTTAATTCACCATGCCATATCCATGTCATGTAATTCTTCTTAATCCCATCACACAATAGATGCTCCTGTATGTCGTCCAATATTTTTCGTCTTCCATTCAAACAATTGATGCAAGGACAATAATATTTTCCATCTTGATGTAAGCTCCATTGGAGCTTGTAGGCCTAGGATCGTCTTCATCAATGGATTCCTTTGCTTCTTGGAAGATGAATGGCAGCAAAATGGAGAAGTAAGAGAGAGAGGAGATGCCACTTCAAGGAGAAGATGAGTCTAGAAGAAGCTCACCACCATAGGAGGCCATGGATAAGAGCTTGGAGGAAGAAGGAGATGAATGAAGGGAGAGGAAGAGAAGAGCACGAAATTTTGTTCTCTAAAAGAGCTCTAAAATCTGAAATTTAATTTTCAAATCATCAAAGTTAAAAAAAAGCACACACATGACCTCTATTTATAGCCTAAGTGTCACACAAAATTGGAGGGAAATTTGAATTTCTATTCAAATTTCACTTGGATTTGAAATTGAATTTGTGGAGCCAAATTTTGGAGCCAAAATTTCACTAATTATGATTAGTGAATTTTAGTTATGGTTCAGACCACTAATCCAAGATCAAGTCCAAGATTCTCCACTAAGTGTGCTTAGGTGTCATAAGGCATGTAAAGCATGAAGGACATGCACAAAGTGTGATTATATGATGCGGCAATGGGGTGTAACAAGCAAATGCTCACCGCCCTCTAAAATTTAATTGGATTGGGCTTCTCCCAATTCAATTAAATTTATTTTCCAACACACACATCAAATATTCACTTAATGCATGTGAAATTACAAAACTACCCCTAATACAAAAACTAGTCTAGGTGCCCTCAAATACAAGGGCTGAAAAATCCTACATTTCTAGGGTACCCTACCTACATTATGGAGCCCTAAATACAAGGCCCAAAAATAATGAAACCTTAATCTAGTATGTACAAAGATAAGTGGGCTCATACTTAGCCCATGGGCCTGAAATCTGCCCTAAGGCTCAAGAGAACCCTAGGGCCTTCTCTTGCATCTCTGGCCCAATCTACTTTGAGTCTTCTATCCAATGCCCTTCTGGGGTAGGATTGCATCACATCTTCATCCGGTCGACCTCTTTCAGAAGCAAATTGCAAGAACTGCTCCACGCCTTCCTCATATTCTGGGCTGATGCGACTTTCATTTATCCAACTTCGATCCATCTAAGTAATAACTCTGTGATACTCAGAAAGTTATTTGATGCATGAAAATCTTACTTTTTACTATAGGTGTGGCACTATCCCATTCAGGAAGACCGTCTTTTATGGTAGCTTCATACGTCGGGGTTAATTCTATTTTGTTTAATTTGACAAAATTTCGACAGCTTTTCGCATTGGTCTCCAAGTACACTACATGAAATCGGTCAAATTAATTTCCCGATAATCAAGTATGCACTCAAAGAACAACTAGAGATGCATTGTACCGAAATTTCATCAAATTAAACAAAATAATGTTAACCTTAACGCATGAATCTACCATAAAATTATTAGTCTCCCGAACTATCCAAACGGACAATTCAAGATTGAATACAATGATTAATGCAAATTGTCTGCAAGAATCATCACATTCAGTCTCAAACGAGAATCTAAGGTTCTCTCATCATGAACATAATTTGTATTTCAAATATCAATCGTCTTTAATGGTAGTGAACAAGTAATAAAAACATTAATTGGTAACAAACATTTGTAAGTAGCACATAGAGTAGTGAGGACAGTCATACAATGTGAATAAGTGAAACAATTTCAAAATGATAATTATTTTAAGAGAAGTAACTGCAGCTTTATTGCCAACCTGCCTCATTCCTTAATTTTTCAACAATGTGATCTAATACTGTTGTTATACTTGTGATTTAGTTCTGTTTGAAACCTTGAGAAGGAGCACAGAAGTATTATGGTAGGTTCTAGAAACAACTAGATAAGTGTTTTATGATCGATGTGTTGTTTTTTGAGGTGGTGCCTAAACAAATTATGCTAAAACTATGTTTATGTTACAGCCTTAAATTAGACAATGGTGTCTGAAATGTCTAACAAAGATGGCACGCCGCGATTGCTAAGCTCTGACACGGCGAGCTTGTTGGACCGGGTGGAATTGGGTGTGCTCGGTTCCGCGAAGATTGCTACAACCATTTATGTGTGTGTGTGTGTGTGTGTGTGTGTGCGTGTTGTTTTCAAATTAATTTTGCTTTGAAATTCATGGGGTTTAGGAGAGACAGAGAGAGGGAGAGAGGAGATAAGGGAGAGATGAGAAGGCAAGAGCTTTAAGCAACTAAGATAATGAGTGGGAATTATATGATATAAAACATTCTAATGATGCCATTTTTCTCTACCTAGATCATAATATTTGGAAAATGGAAACATCATATGTTTCTCACTCCTTTCGAATTTAAATAAAACACCTTACCTGAATTTTAATTACATAAAACTTTTATTGGGATTTCTAACACTTTCATCAGGTTTAATGGCTTGATTTTCATCTACACCCATCTTGACTAGTTTTCTTTATCCCCTTGGGAGGGGTGCAAGGTTGATCTGTTTGTATGCTATTTTGAGGTATATTCCAATTATATTTATCTTCTTTCAACAATAATTGACAGCAACAATATGCAGCAACAAACCATTTTGGAAACAGCAAAAACACAACATGCAGAATATCCAATCAAGGCAAAAATAAGGATGTCGCTGTTGATTTCCCATATAATGAATTTCTTGAGTGTTTTCTTTAGTAGGAGTACATTGGCCTGTTTCATGAGCCTCACCATATACAACTTAGTTGGCAGCTTACCAAGTGTTTCTGTTAAAATTTCCATTTGCTTAGAAAGCAACTTGTTCTGTGCCAATAACATGTCATATGATGATAGCTTTATCAAGCTTTTCTTCGTGGGTTGGTGGGTTCTATCTCGTAGAATGGCATGATCACTGGCTGACATATTCTCAATTAGATCTGTTGCTTCTTTCGGGGTCTTCAGTTTTATCTTTCCCCCTACAGAAGCATCCAACAGTTGCTTGGTTTGTGGTCTCAGCCCATCTATAAACATATTCAATTGGATTGGCTCAAAAAATCCATGAGTGGGAGTTTTTCTTAACAAGCCTCTGAATGTCTCCAATGCTTCACTCAGAGATTCATCGGGAAACTGATGAAATTAAGAGATTGCAGCTTTCCTTTCTGTAGTCTTGGACTCTGGGAAGTATTTCTTTAGGAACTTTTCAACAACTTCTTCCCAGGTTTTCAGATTGTTGCCCTTGAATGAGTGGAGCCACCTCTTGGCTTCTCCTGCCAATGAGAATGAGAAAAGGCTGAGCCTAATAGCTTCATCTGGTACACCGACAATCTTAACAGTGTTACATATTTCAATGAACGTTGCCAAGTGTGCATAGGGGTCTTCATTAGGTAATCCTTAAAATAATTTCCCTTGTATTAAATGAATTAAGGAATGTGGATAGTTGATGTTCTTAGCTTGCACTTTAGGACGTGCAATGCTGGTAAAAAATTGTGGTACTGAACTACTTGAATAATCCTCAAGGGTAATCCTCTGGTCATGCTCTTCTGCCATGGTAATGGCTTCAGGTAATTGAGTGGCAGATTCCCTTGATGATGGTGAATCAGGTGATAATAAGTCAGAGAAATGAGTCTTCTCCTCAAGAATGGATGCAACTGTTCTATCTTGCAAAAGTTTCCTTCTCCTATCGGCCCTGTTCCTTCGAAATGTAGCTTCAATTTCTAAGTCCAGAGGAACTAAATTGCCTGTGGGAGATCTATGCATATACAATACTAACATAACAACGGTTATCCTGGTAAACAGAAAAAGACAAATAGAATTTATGAACGAATATTCACAAAAACAATCAAAGAATAACAAATAAAGAATAGACACCTATAAACGAGCTAACTTCCCAAATAAAAAGAAGTTCCCTGGCAATAGCGCCAAAAACTTGTTCGGGCTTCCAGCAAGTGCACCGGATTGCACAAGTTGTATAAAATGGTAAGAACCGAGTATCAAACACTCGAGGAACTTGTGTTATTTGGTAAGCTATTTCAGCAAATAGGCATCTAGTGTGTAAAAGTAAGTGTGAATATGAACAAGTGTATAAACTATCTGTGCAAAAAGAAAGAAAATCACGCAAGAGAAATGATGTGTAAAAACAAGTAGAGAACACGTTGGTCTTCCTAATAGGTGCCTGATGCTAAAAAGATATTCTCTATCTAACAATGCTCATGTGTTCTTATGATGTCTCCTGAAATACTAAACCTCGATTCCTCATGATAGCTTAGCCTAATCCTGATCAAGCATCGTCCACAGATTCCTCTTGTAAGACTTAACTCAACCAGGACCGCATTAAGACACACATACTCAACTAACTTATTGCACCCTGATTCCTCGTGAAAGCACAACAACTTAGCCCTACACTATCAAGGACTTTAGAGTCAGACCAGTTTCCACTGTTGAATGACCCTAACAAAGCATGCATCTACGTGATCAAGGTAAAGGCATACTGGAATGAAAACCAGATAGCACAAAGAGCACACAAAACATCATTAAATAGATAAACATATATTTACATCAGGTACCTATAGGGAAGATCCAATAGAGGATTTAGCTTTCCATACCAGGAAGCCTTCTTAACAACAAAGAGAAGATCAAGATGAAAGATTGCAAAACTGCAAGTGGTGAGGATGTCTCCTTCACCTCTAGGATCTCACAATCACTCACAAACTCATCTCAAGCTCTCTGTGGAAGCAAAGCTTCATGATGAATCAACAATGATTCAAAGGTGTTTTGATGATAACAATGATGACATCAAAAGATGATGACAAAAGTGATGAGCAAAAAGCTCAAGTGAATCAAAGAACATCCATCTCAAGTGAATCAAAGAACATCCATCTCAAGAGAATCAAGAACAAGTCAAGAGTTCAAAAATCAAGAAGAAAGCCTACAATCAAGAATCAAGAATCAAGATTCAAGATCTCAAGAATCAAGATCAAGATTCAAGACTCAAGATTCAAAAATGAAGAAAAGACTCAATCAAGATAAGTATTAAAAAGATTTTTCAAAACTTTGAATAGCACATGAGTTTTTGACAAAACCTTTACCAAAGAGTTTTTACTCTCTGGTAATCGATTACCATATTGTTGTAATCGATTACCAATAGCAAAATAAGTTTGAAAATGTTTTCAAACTGAATTTACAACGTTCCAAATATTTTCAAAAGGCTGTAATCGATTACAATGTTTTGGTAATCGATTACCAGTGTCCTTGAACGTTGAAATTCAAATTTAAATGTGAAGAGTCACATTGTTTCACTCAAAAAGCTTTGTGTAATCGATTACACATATTTGGTAATCGATTACCAGTGTTTGTTTCTGAAAAATCTAAAGATGTAACTCTTCAGAAAGGTTTTGACTTTTTCAAATGGGTTTTAAGTTTTTCTAAAAGTTATAACTCTTCTGAATGGTCTTCTTGATCAGACATGAAGAGTCTATAAAAGCAAGGCTTTGTTTTGCATTTTGCATCAATCATTTTTCCAATCTTTCTAACAAACTCATACAATCTTTTACAAGCCTTGAATCTCTTGAAATCTCTTTGAACTTCTTCTTCTTCTTTGTACCAAAAGCTTTCTGAAGTTTTCTGGTTTTCCAAACCTTGAAAACTTGTGCTACTCATCCTTTTTATTCTCTTCTCCCTTTGCCAAAAAGAATTTGCCAAGGACTAATCGCCTGAATTCTTTTTGTGTTTCTCTTCTCTCTTTTCCAAAAGAAGGAAGGACTAACCGCCTGAATTCTTTTGTGTCTCCCTTCTCCCTTGTCAAAGAATTCAAAACGACACAGTCTGAGAATTTTTTTGATTCTTCCCATTCCCTAATACAAAAGCGTTTAAAGGTTTAACCGCCTGAGAATTCTTTTGTATCCCCATTCACAAAGTATCGAAGGTGTAACAGCCTGAGATCTTTGTCTTAACACATTGGAGGGTACATCCTTTGTGGTACAAGTAGAGGGTACATCTGCTTGGGTTTGACTGAGAACAAGAGAGGGTACATCTCTTGTGGATCAGTTCTAGTGGAGGGTACATCCACTAGGTTCAATGAGAACAAGGGAGGGTACATCCCTTGTGGATCTTTGCTTGTAAAAAGTTTTTTACAAGGTTGAAAGAAATCTCAAGGACCGCAGGTCGCTTGGGGACTGGAGGTAGGCACGGGTTTGTGCTGAACCAGTATAAAAATCCTTGTGTGTTTGTTTCCTTCTTCCCTACTCTTTTACTTTCTGATGTGCATTTAATTTCCGCTTTTACTTTTTGTTAAGTTTCTCTTCTACTCCTCTTTCTCTTAACAATTTAGTAAAAGCCTTAAAAGAGTAATTTTTAATTGGTAAAGTTCTTGGAATAATTAATTCAACCCCCCCCCCTTCTTAATTATTCTGAGGCCACTCGATCCAACACTCTCAAACCGGCTCCTGCTTCGAGCTCTGGTCTATGCAGATCTTCACACAACAAAATCTCTCAAAACTCTCTGGAAATTGGACCTTTCTCTCCCTAGAAACCCTAGACATGCAAAGCTCTGAATCCCAATCCAAACTTCCTTCACAAAATCTGATTTCAGGCTTAAAAAGGCGGCCTTGTTCATGCTCGTGCGCTTAGCGCACGTATGGACCGCTTAGCACACATTAGTGAGTTTTGGCTTAGCACGCCTTTCTCGCTTAGCAGATGAACTGTAGCGGTGCGCTTAGAGAGATGAAGCGGTGCACTTAGGAAACCTGTACAGCTCATCTTCTTCTGGATTCTTCCTCGCGCTTAGCCCAAGAATGTTGCGCTTAGCGAATGCTTGCTAAGCCAGCATATTGGCTTAGCGAGAAGGTGAAAATAGCCTTTTCCAAAGCTTACCTAATTAACCTGAAATTGAGAGAAAATGATTATTAAACACACAAGATGGAAATACTAAGTATTTATTACCTATACGTAATAGAAAATACTTATAACATTACAAAATAACCATAAATTGGGAGAGTTTGATACAATTTATACAAGTTTTATACACAAAAGTTAGTCGTTTTCACAGACTAACACAAGGCTATTCCTGTTACAGAATTGCAAGTGACTAATGGCTCTGGGGTACTCCTGGGAATTTGTAGTTGCTTTTGGGGATAAACAGTGATTTTCTTGTCTAGAGAAACATTATAACGAAGAAAAAAATGATTGCTTACTAAACAAAGGGAGTATTTATTGACTCAGAATGAAAACAAACTAATTGTCAATATACTTTAACCACGATAATTGAATTTAGGCTGCAGAATTTAGGCTGGATTTCATTCCTATATTTCAAAGAAGTCAGACCTGCCAAGAGCATAGTTTTAGGCTGGATTTGGTATGAATAATTGAGTTGCATATTACATCAGAAGCCAGACTCAAATTATTAGCAGCAACCCTACTATTAAATCCATCTCTACCACAGATACCACCCCTCACATAACACTCTCACAGGACATTGAGTATTCTACGAAATTGTTTGATTACATGGATAACAGGGACCTGGTTTCATGGCATTCGTTGATCTCATCCTATACTCAGATTGGGGATATATGTGAAGTTTTGTTTCTTTTCAAGACAATAAGGTTACAAGGTTTTGAGGCTGACCCGCAGACTTTTGGGTCCGTTTTATCTATGGCTGCACCAAGGGTTGAGTTGAAATTGGGAAGGTGCTTGCATGGGCAGATTTTAAGAGCTGCTTTTTACTTGGATGCACATGTTCAAACATCATTGATTGTAATGTACTTAAAAGGTGGGAAAATTGACATTGCATTTAGAATGTTTGAAATTTGGAGTGAAGCCATCTACTGCTACTATGGCCAGTGTAATCACAACTTGTGCACAACTAGGGTCTTATAATTTGGGGACATCGATCCTTGGTTACATCAATTACCACCTACATCATTCATCATTCTTCAAGTTTTAAGCTCAATAGAGACCAAAATGTTATTCTTTAATAAGGATCAACATACACATAGCTCAACTAGTTCAAATTATAAAACCATATATCTTGATAATATTACCAAAAGTAAGTCATTCATTTCATCTAAGAAGTAAAAAAGCACAAAAGGTTCAGCTTCAGCATCTTGTACCGACAAAACTAGCTAAGACAACAGCAAAAACTTGTATTTGCACTGGACCTGCAGATTTTACTGTTCCCGGTTCGGGCATACATCAACTATGACTCATTGCTGGTTCTGCAGATTTTACTGACTGACTCTAAAGACCCAGCTGCACCCAATGGTAGTTTTCTGCAGATGTTTTTCAGCTAGTGTCCAAGGTTGCTCTCATATAGAGAGATGGGTTTTTCAAATTTATTCTTGACTTGGAACTAAAAAAGAGTGGAGTTACTTGATTAAAAAACTTTTACTACTATGGGTGGGGAATGTAGGAGGGGAATAGGGGAAGAAAAAGGTTTCAAATAAATGTCAACCTTACAGGTTTGGGAAGTTTTTATAAAAAACAGTTTGAGGAAGTTTTTATAAGGAGAAGGTTTCAAATAAATCTTCCCCACACTTCCCCGACAAACACATGTCCTTGCATGGTTGCTGCAGCATGCTGTTTTCAATTAAAATCACTTGGAAAGCTTGAAATACAGATGAAGATTTTGCACGGCAGGAGACCCATAAAAATGTCAAAGATGGCATAATTTCATACACAAATGCAGATGTAGTTGTTAAGCTACAGGGCTAGGATCCTGCTTATGCAAAAAATGTAGCACAAGCATGTTTAAGTGCCCTAAAACAGTTAATCCAGTCAGACAAGAAACTTCCAGGTAATTGTTTAGTGGGTTCAATGCTCTCAGGTTGATTCAATCCATTCATTAGTCATTTCTTTTCAGTCATAAAAAAATTTAGAGTAGAAGGTCACTTCAACACTTCTGAAGAAGTTAAAAACAACATATAGGAAAAGGTAGGGTGCAGAGGAACCTGAAGTCAGATACTGGATCCACCACCAATTGTAGTCTTCACCACACAGCTGAAAGTAGGGAAACTTGTAGTGCTTTCAATTGAACCAATAAAGTGATGTTTCTGCTTAAACCCCTATATAAAAATAACCAATTGAATATTTAAGCTATAAATTTCTATGTTATTTGAAATCTATTTGTTTTGGTTTAACTTATCCTCAACTTTTTAAAATGGCATAAAAATTATCCCAAATGACAGACTAAGCTGAAGTGGGAACCAAGAAAGTGCTTCACTAACCAACTTTATTCAGAGAAACTGAAAGACAAAAGGTAAGATGCAGAACCTCAATGTTCAACACAAAAGAAAACAAATTTGTTTTTGTTGAATTTAACAGATATTTATAGCTTTGGATAAGTAAACCATTAAGATTCACATGCCAATATCAAAATGAAATAAACATGCAGAGCATTTAATTAAGTTCACACTTGCAGGATCTTATGTCTAGGCCAAATTACCTTGTAACCTTCACTGTTGGCTATGATCAGGAAAATAATATTGATGCAATTGTGAAAAAGGTCTTAATCAGTTCATTCCTCTCTGTGTTTGCATTTGCTTGTTCACATACTCTGAATTGAGGAGAATTTTTTTCTAACTCGGGATTTATTTGTAAACCATTTTCACTCTTATTATTTCCTCCTAATTACAATTTGAAAGAGTTTCTAAGAGAAATGAAATTGAGAGAATTTGAGAACAGAAAGTGGAGTTTTGTTTTAATCATTTCTCAACTGAAAAAAGGTTACTAATACCACTGGTTATTTCTCTTCCCTCTAAATTCAGTGGGTATTTCTCATCTTCTCCAGCCCCCATCACCTAGATCTGTCTGTCTATACACTCATTGTTTGACAAAAAAGAAAATAACAATGGGAAGTTTAGTCATTATTGAGAGCTGACTCTATCTAGAGTATAATAATAAGATTAAGATCATCCATCCAACAAGACGGAGGAAGTGTGTTTTTGATTGGATCCACAATATTCAAGATTACTCCAGTTAATTTGGCTGGCCAGTTTGGTGACACAACATTCACTAAGGTGTTTGTTGGAGGCTTGGCCTCGGAGACTCAAAAGGAGACAATGAAGAAGTATTTTGAGCAATTTGGTGAGATCTTGGAGGCTGCTGTCATCACTGACAAAGCCACTGGAAGATCTAAAGGCTATGGATTTGTATGCTTAATTATCTTCTTTTATTCTCTATCCCTTATCTCTCTATATCACTATATATATAGCATCATAAATTATATTCTTGAATTATTATTATATAACAGTAGCTAGCTACCTAGATCTCAGGTCAAAATGAAGTATATTACATGTTTTTTTTTCACTAGCCTCTCAGTGGCTTTGCCAAATTCATATTCCTTCTTGTGCTAACTATATATGAATTCATGTTTATTAATGATTACCATTTCAGGTTACTTTTCATGAACCAGAAGCTGCCATGAGAGCTTGTGTGGATCCTGCTCCTATAATCGACGATGGGAAAGCTAATTGCAACCTTGCTTCTTTGGGTGTCCAGAGATCTAAGCCTTCAACCCCAAAACATGGTCCGTATATCTTTTATTTTAGCTTTGACACTATAATTAATAATCTAGCTAATCTATAACCAACTAGCTGCATTCCAAACCCTAATAGTAGTAACTAATTAACAAACTAACTAACAATCTATAACCAACTAGTTTTCATAAGAACAAATTACGATGGGAACATAAACATGCTTCAAAGAGAAGTGAGCACAAAGAGCACGTACACAGAAGCACAAAGTTACAATGAAGACATGAAGCTTACCTCAAACTCAACACCGACAATGGCAGCGAGACTCAGCTATTCAATGGTAGCGGCAATGGGTCTCAGGTCACCATGAGTTCCCCAATCCTTGCACCAGAAACCAAAAAAGGTCCTTAGGTTAACCAAAGGTTCCAGAAACAAACCTAGCTATTCAATAGAACAACACAGGTAGACGAAATGAAACGTACCTGTCACGGTCTTTAGCGCAATGGAGAATAACAAGCTTTGATGTTAACGGAGAAGAAGAGAGCGCGAGAGAATACACGGAGAAGAAGAGAGCGCGAGCAAAATAGGTTGCGTCAAATATAATTTAAAATGTAATTTCAACATCGGTTTTCAATAAAAAAAAACCGATGTTAACAAATTGATGTTAAATGATCATACGTTAACATCGGTTTTCTACAAAACTGATGTTAACGGATACACATTATTTACAATTATGCCACCGCGTGTATGTTAACATTGATTTTGTCAAAAACCAATGTTAATCTGTCGATGTTAAAACTGCTTTTTGTAGTAGTGGACGGTCGCACGAAGAACACAGAACAAGAAAACGACGTAGGGAATGATCGTGGTTGCAATTCGGTAGCGCCTCGGCTTCGTTTCCTCTTCTTTCTCTCTTCTCTTAATTTTTTCAACTTCTGAACCTTGGAACCCTTTAAAACCCCGATAGGGATTTTGAGAGAAGAGACCCTTTTGCCCTCCTTTCTTGGTATATTTTGTCTTCTTGATTGAAACACCGAATGGTTCTTTGCTTTGCATTGTAACTGGCGTTCAACACCATAAGTCGACTAGCAAGGATCAAAAGATCAATGAACGATAGTCCCCGAACGAAATTAGGATATGACAAAGGAAAACATATCCATGATGTACCTTTAGGACTAGGAAACTCAAGCTATAGCATGAACAAAACTTCTCTAAACAACAACAACAACACCAGCAATGTAACAGCTCCTACCCCTATTAGGCAGTGACTAATTATTCTAACTCAGCAAGTTTCCCAAACTCACTTCATGAAATAAAGCCACTAATTATAGGAATAAGAAAATCACGAGCATATACTAATTTTGGTGTACTAAGATTAGAGACTAGAACTACAACTTTCTCAAGCTTGACAAGAGTTAGGCCTTGTTTAAACTTTCAATTTAGTGATAGGAGAGACAGAAATGTGTTGACCTTGAATTCTATTATTTTTCTGTTGCTTTTGTTCAATTGCTTTCTAACATTAATACTAGTTGTTAGAATTTCTAGTTTGGTATACAAATGTCTACTCTTACTAGTTATGGTTACTTTGGATTGTGTGGTTGACTATAAATTTTTCGATTAAAGTCCTTGTTTGTTAAAATTATGAAATAGTCAGGAAAATGTTCATGGTGTTGAGAAATTTGTCTAACTCTAGAATAAATGCTAAACTTATACTTTCTCACACTATTTTATCAACAAATCTTTTACTATTAGATGGACCTCACATACTGTAAGTCCTACTAAACAATAAATGAAAACAAATAAGAAATGAAAATTTAGTGGACTTCCCTTCTTTTTTCTCTAATAAAGTATATTAATGCGATGTTAGAATTTGTTACTTCAATAATTTATATTTTTATTTAATAAAAAAAATCTAGTTCCAATGTTGGATTCTTTCAATCACTCTGTTTATTTGTGTGTTCACCACTGTATTATTTTTACTAATTTTGTCATTAAAGGGAAAAGCATTATACTTCCTTATTCTGTTTCAAAACTTTAGATGCTTAAGGCTAGTGTACACTCACTAAAAAATATATGCTTAAGACCGATTTCTTTAATGTATTTGTTCATCGAGCTTGTTTATGGATACAATAAAGCTGTCATTTCTATTCTAATTTTTGGTTTCCTAACAGGGTGTAACGTTATAATAAAAGCACCATACTAAATTTAATATTAGTAGCATGCCCACTTTTATTTATTTGAAAACAAAAGTATGATCACCATGTTGATTCTCATTCCAATTCCAACCAACAGTCTTATCCATATAAAACATAATTTCCACCATTCCTCAAAAAAACAAGAAACCTAAAAGGGAAAATGCAGAAGTTTAAGAGGTGGGAAACAAAGACTAAAAAAGAGGGACAAAAAATGGTTCTCAATACAGTGTTAGTCACTGCACTATGCCATGGTAAAAGAAGACATAACTAGATGTTGAATGTGCTTCAAAGACATGTTTATCCCTAACAGGACCAAGATGGGTGCCTTGTAAAGCTCCTCCCTAGGCATTGTTATTAAGCTTTCTTTTGTTCATGGATAATCCTGATGAGGTCAACTTGTGGTGGCTGGTTGGTTAAAGTTCTCAATCTCATAAAGTAGGGAAACATAGTCTCTTACAATGCATCTTTGCACTTGGGGCAATGATGCAGCTAGTGAGGTTCTAACCGAAAAGCGTCTATTGTTGGTTGAAAACTATTTCCAAACCCCCTCTTAGGTCTAGGTTCACCCTAGGCCTTTGAGAATTTCTGGAAGGGCTTCCTCAAGGGCAAAGCCTTACGAGCCTTACCAACTATTTCCAAACCCCCTCTTAATTAAGTTTGCAAGACTTACTCCTATGGTAAGTGAATTTCCTATATATCTATGTCATCCTAAACTATTTATTAGTTTTTAAGAAGGAGATTAGGGTAAAAAAAAGTCTTTCATTTTGGTTACCTCTTTCAATATCAATTGTTGCTTATGGAATTTTGGATTGAGCTCTGGGAATTCCTATTTTAATTTTGGTCTAGCTTGGTATGCATTATATCTAAATGATAGCCTAGCTTGAAACAAGCTGATGATTACCTCTACTTCACTGTGTTATGCTACTTAGTGGAATTATACACCTATAAGAGAGTTTGTAGCTATCACTCAATTGTGTTATGCTACTTAGAGGAATTACACAATGCTTTCTAAGACGGTTATGTCATTAACCGTCTTAGAAAAACCAAACTTTCAAAGGCGGTTGTCTAAGATGATCATCTTCGAAAATGATATTTTTTTGTTAAATTAAATAGCAAATTCTAAGACGATTTTTTGTGGCAAACCATCTTAGAATGTGCAATTTGAAGACGGCTTTTCACCAAAACCGTGTAAGAAACAAATAGTTATTGTCCTTTTTAAAAAAAAATTAAAACATATTCTAGTTAAGACGCTTTTCGCCTAAAACCGTCTTATAAAGAAGTGTGTTTTCATTTTTTTAATTCAAAACCTCTTCTAAGACGGTCCTCTATAATAACCGTCATAGACACTTACGTGTACAATGCCAGTCAACTGACCATCGTTGAATTCACTGACCTACCATGACATGATATTTTAAGACAGTTAAAAACTGTGTTTGAAGACCCCTAAGAATCATCGTCGAATAGCTTTTTTTTAGTAGAGCCTATTTTTTCAAGACTTTGTTGTTATAAGGTAAGTCAATAAGTGTTTTTTATTTGGTCCACAGGAGTGCAGAATTAATTTGACAACTTAATTAGAAGCTCACCGAAAGTTATCACATTAAATGATACAAAATGTCTTTATTAAATTTTCTTAATTAAGACAAATTTACTTTTCTCTTTGATTAATTTTAATTATTTTAAAATTATTAGATGAGGAAATTGCAGTGTTACAATCACATTATCTCAAGTTATCAACAAACATCTCTAGAAACCAAAAAACGGTTCCATATTCTTGGTACACCTTATTTCATATAGAAAATTATTATAATTAAAAAGATGGAAGAATAAAAAACAGTACACGCATTGAAGTTATGATTTATACTTTAAAAATTAAATGAGGTATTTATATTTATAACATAGGAATCCATAAGAGGGGAATTATTTACGTTATATGAAAAATATGTATTTGCAATTTTTTTTAAAAAATGAGTTGTTCTATAAAATTTATAATTTAAATTTAGTATGCTGAAATTTACTATAATTTATCATCGCAAATCCTAAATGATGATCTTTTACCGTTTTAGGTAAAAAGCAAGAGGATAAACTAAAATATATAAATTCTTTTAAATGGTTTCCAATCGAAAAAGATAAATTTTGGATATCTTTTATCCACAATTTATATAATGCTTTCTAAACATGATATTTTTCCAAATCAAATTAAATCACCTATAGTGAAATTAAATAAAAAAAATTATAAATAATTAAAATTTTGGCAAATATAATAATAGGTTATTAACGAGTGATTCAAAATTATTTGTCAAAAGCTGGAAAAAATATCAACCAGACAACTAAAAAAAGGAAAGATATAATTAGATAATAGTTGTTAATAATGTTTATGGTCTTAAAGCCTTGCTACTCTAATATAAATATAACCCAATCATACTCCGGAATCAATTCATTCAAGAGAAGTTCAAAAACAGTGTAACAAAAAGAAAAAGAAAAAAAATATGAAGTTCGCTATAATCACAATATTGTTCTCTTTATTTCTTCTTGACTTTGGTTTTGCACAACAGGGGGATCTTGACATATCAAGATTTGGAGGAAAACCAAATACAAATATAGGCCAGGTATCGACATGTAACATTGAACAAAAAAAATTCATTTCAACATTTGATAAAAAAAAATAGGCGTAGTCTCAAAGGTAGGATCTTTTTAATTATTATCACTTCTTCTTTTTAATTGATTTGTCATTTGCATATTCTAAAGGCTTTCTTAAGTGCCTGGACTCAAGCATGTGCATCACCAACTACTGTCAAAATTGTGATTCCAGCTGGCACATACCAAATGGGTGCAGTTGATGTCAAAGGTCCTTGCAAGGCTCCTATTGAGGTTCAAGTTGATGGAACAATTCAAGCACCTGCAAACCCAACTGACCTTAAGGCGGCTCATCAATGGTTTGTTGTTCAATATGTTAACTCTTTCACCCTGTCGGGTAAAGGTGTTTTTGATGGTCAAGGGGCAACTGCTTGGAAACAAAATGATTGTACAACAAACAAGGACTGCAAGATGCTTTGCATGGTAAATAAGTATTAATATTGAAATTAAAAATATCTTGTGCCTTCTAACACAAATTTAACTCCCTTTTATGCTTTATTTCTCAAATGTCAACAGAATTTTGGTTTTAATTTCCTCAATAATTCAATTGTCCGTGACATTACTTCCAAGGATAGCAAAAACTTTCATGTGAATGTTTTGGGGTGCAACAATTTCACATTTGATGGGTTTAAAGTTAGTGCACCAAAAGATAGCCCCAACACCGACGGGATCCACATTGGAAGATCCACAGATGTGAAGATTCTTAACACAAACATTGCTACCGGAGATGACTGTGTCTCATTGGGTGATGGTTGCAAAAATATAACTGTCCAAAATGTGAATTGTGGACCTGGTCATGGCATTAGTGTTGGAAGCCTTGGGAAGTACGATGCTGAAGAGCCCGTTGCAGGTCTTCTAGTTAAGAATTGCACTTTGAATGGAACAGATAATGGTGTGAGAATTAAGACTTGGCCTAACACGCCAGGAGCAATTACAATTACTGATATGCATTTTGAAGATCTTACCATGAATAATGTTATGAACCCTATCATCATAGACCAAGAGTATTGTCCTTGGAACCAATGCTCCAAACAGGTATTTAATTCGTTATCCATTAATGTATAGGATGATGACATTATTTTAGTGACTAAATAGTTCATACACTAAATTGATTTAAAAGACTGATTTTTATTCCATTTATTGTTCTTATGATGGCATAGAATCCGTCAAAAATCAAGATAAGCAAGGTTTCCTTCAAGAACATTAAGGGCACTTCAGGAACTAAAGAAGGGGTGGTTCTTGTTTGTAGTAGTGGTGTACCATGTGAGGCTGTAGAGATGGCTGATATTGATCTGACATTCAACGGAAGTGCAGCAACAGCTAAATGTGCTAATGTCAAGCCCACAATAACAGGAAAAGCTCCTACTTGTGCAGCCTAGAATGAGCAACAATAATGGCCTTTTTCCTTATCAATTTTCTTTTACTATTTTTCCTATGTAGAGAAGCAAGCCATCCCCATTAAAAGAGGAGGTGTCTAGTAATTGTATTCTCCTGTGAATAAATACTTCAACGTGACTATGGTAAAATAATTATCATATATATAATGTTTCTTCAATAGCAAAAGAAGTCTTCTTTATTCATCTTATTAATTAGCTTGTAATATGTCCTAAATTCATACCCAAGTTTAAAATTTAGAAAATTTAGAAAGTGTCGAGGAATCATATACAAGTGTAGAACATGCAAACACAATGACTTCGTTTATTATTTATTAATACACTACAATAATAGCTGTTAATATACACTAAAAGACTCAATGGACCTTTTCCATTGGTGAATTGATTCAACTAATACATTAAAATGGTTACAAAACTAAACTTATTCAAAGTTACCTCAAATTAGATCAAACAAGTGTAAAATGTTTTTTAAAATCTATCATTGTCTAACCTATGAAGAAGATGAGATTAATAATTCTTTCTTGAGGTAAGAATTTTCTTAGTGGTCAAAATATTGTTGAATATGATGATATTAGAATGTCAAATTTATAAATTAGAAATTTTACTCAAGACTATTTGATGTAATACGAAGCTTTAGCTTAGTAGAATTTACTATTTAAGAACTTGAAATTTAGGTGAGAAATTTATAAGAATATTTTCATCTACTTAACTGTATTTTGTTGATATGGGTAGTAGATTAGACGAGTGCTAAAAATATGGAGGTTTCAGGTGTAATACCCTATAGGATATAACCTCTTTCCTTCTTATATTACTAAATTATCAAAACTTAGTATAAAATAATATCAGAGTTTAATATGCAAAAATATAGAGTTTAAAGATACATTACATAAATAAATCCTTCATCTTGTGCATATCGCTTCGACATCATTTTCGATCACATACAACCCCATCATAGAAGGTTTCCCTTTCCTCGGTCTCACTAAAAAATAAATGATGAACACAAACATCACAAACACACGTGCATTCAAGAAAACCTCCCATAACGAACCCATTTCGATTCTTCTAATTTGAAAATGCATCACCTTTTGGTCTCAAAGAGGTTTTGATAGCATTTCTTACTGCTATTAAGATGTCAGCATGTAAAGCGTCTTTATTTTAAAAGAAGCATAGAAAACTATGTTGTAAGACAATTATAATATGACTTCTATACAAATGTAATTTTTTTATTAAAAAAAAATCACATCCTAAATTTGTTGGATCAAGTGGCTTCAAAATAATTAAGAAGGGGGGGTTGAATTAATTATTAATAAACCTTTACTAATTAAAAAATCTACCCTTCTTAGGATTTTACTATAATGTTAAGAAAGTAAAGAATAGAAATATAAACTTAACCAAAATTAAAAGCGATAATTAAAGTGCATAGCGGAAATTAAAGAGTGTAGGGAAAAAGAAGACAAACACAAGAGTTTAAACTAGTTTGGCAACAACCCGTGCCTACATCCAGTCCCCAAGCGACCTGCGGTCCTTGAGATTTCTTTTCAACCTTGTAAAAGCCTTTACAAGCAAAGATCCACAAGGGATGTACCCTCCCTTGTTCTCTTTGAGCAACCTAGTGGATGTACCCTCCACTAGAACTGATCCATAAGAGATGTACCCTTTCTTGTTCTCAGTTACAACAACCCAAGTAGATGTACCCTCTACTTGTACCACAAAGGATGTACCCTCCAATGTGTTAAGAAAAAGTTCTCAGGCGGTTAGTCCTTTGAAATCTTTTGTTTTAGGGAAAGGGAAGAATCAAAAGAATTCTCAGGCTGTGTCGTTTTGAATTCTTTGACAAGGGAGAAGGGAGACACAAAAGAATTTAGGCGGTTAGTCCTTGGCGAATTCTTTTTGGCAAAGGGAGAAGGGAATAAAAACATGAATAGCACACTTTTGTTTTCAAGGTTTGGAAAACCAGAAAACTTTAGAAAACTTTTTGCAAAGGAAGAAGAAGAAGAAGTTCAAAGAGATTCAAAGGTTGTAAAAGAGTATGTGGAAAAGTTGTTTGTAAAGGTTGTAAGTTGTCTTTAAATTCAAATCAAGGTATTTCTTTTATAGATTCTTCAAGTCTGATCAAGAAAACCATTGGAAGAGTTATAACAATTAGAAAAACCTGAAAACCATTGGAAGAGTTACATCTTTTGATTTTTCTTCAAAACTTGTCACTGGTAATCGATTACCAAATCCTTGTAATCGATTACACAAAGCATTTTTGTGAAAGGATGTGACTCTTCAAAATTGAATTTGAATTTCAACGTTCAAACACACTGGTAATCGATTACCAATATCTTGTAATCGATTACACCATTTTGAAATTAATTGGAATGTTGTAAATTCAGTTGAAAGCTTTTGAAAACAAACTTTGCCACTGGTAATCGATTACAGGAATCTAGTAATCGATTACCAGAGAGTAAAAAACTCTGGTAACTTAGAAAATTTTGTGAAAACTTCTTTTGAAAAACAAAACTGTGCTATGTTTGTTTTTTGAAAAATCTTTTCAATACTTCCCTTGTGAAGTCTTCTTGATTTCTTCTCTTGAAACTTGAACTCATCTTTTCTTGAATCTTGAAATCAAACTTCTCTTAATTCTTGAGTTGTTGACTCAATCTTGAAATCATTAACTTCTCTTGATTCTTGAATTGTTGACTCATTCTTGAAATCATTCTTTTGGGCTTTTTGTCATCATCTCTTGTTATCATCAAAACATCTTGAATCAACTTGATTCATCATCATGAAGCTTGCTTCTACAAAATTATTTTATGATTATTAAGTTATTATTTATATTTTTAATTATATATGAAATACTTTCAATATTATTAATATTAATAATTAAATATTAGTAATAATGGATTGTTAATATCAAAATGGCGAATGAATTAATTTTGGTCACTAAAATTGTACGTTCTGAAAGCCTTCTTGAGATGGAAATCTATTTCGGTGGCTACTTTGAAATTTATTTTGGGTAAAATAGCAACTAAAATTGATTTGATTGCTAAGAAAAAGAATTGTGTTGTTAACTAGTGAACGAGAAAAAATTAGTGTTATTCCTGACATCATTGACACTATTAGGGACTAAAATGCAGTCGATCACTGAGTTATTGAAAATTAGGGCTCAAAATCAATCGTTAGAATTTCCATAAAACAAATTTAAATATTTAAATCTGTAGAAGCAAGCTTCATGATGATGAGTCAAGTATGAGTCAAGTAGTTTTGATGATGACAAAAAGCCCAAAAGAACCCAAAAGAATGATTTCAAGAATGAGTCAACAAGTTCAAGATCAAGATTGATTTCAAGATTCAAGAAAAGACATCAAGAAGAATCAAGATTCAAGAGAAGAAATCAAGAAGCAACAAGTCAAGACTTCACAAGGGAAGTATTGAAAAGGATTTTTCAAAAACCAAACATAGCACAATTTTGTTTTACAAAAAAGTTTTCTAAGTTACCAGAGTATTTACTCTCTGGTAATCAATTACCAATTTCCTGTAATCGATTACCAGTGTTAAAATTTGATTTCAAAAAGCTTTTAACTGAATTTGCAATGTTCCAAATGATTTTTAAATGGTGTAATCAATTACAATATATTGGTAATCGATTACCAGTGTATCTGAACGTTGAAATTCAAATTCAATTGTGAAGAGTCATATCTTTTCATTAAAAGCATTGTGTAATCGATTACATGGTTATGGTAATCGATTACCAATGACAAGTTTTGAATAAAAGATCAAGAGATGTAACTCTTCCAATGGTTTTCTCAAGATTTTCTCAAGGTTATAACTCTTCCAATGGTTTTCTTGACCAGACAAGAAGAGTCTATAAAAGCAAGACCTTGACTTGCATTCAAATGACTTTTGAACTTCTTTAAACAACTTTTGAGAAATCTTGAAACCTTTCCTACTCATCTTTCTTCTTCTTCTTCCTTTCCCAAAAAGCTTTCTAAGTTTTCTGTTTTCCAAACCTTGTTCTTCTGCAAGTGAAAATTCGGCAGAAAATAAAAGTGTGTTATATCTTTTCATTCTATTCTCTCTTTGCTAAAAAGAATTCAACAAGGACTAATCGCCTAAATTCTTTTTGTGTCTCTCTTCTCCCTTTTCCAAAAGAACGAAGGACTAACCGCCTGAATTCTTTTGTGTCTCCCTTCTCCCTTTTAGAGAATTCAAAAGGACACAGTCTGAGAATTCTTTTGATTCTTCCCTTTCCCTTAAACAAAAGATTTCAAAGGACTAACCGCCCGAGATATCTTTTGTTTCCCCTTATAAAGATTCAAAGGACTAACCGCCTAAGAATTCTTTGTCTTAACACATTGGAGGGTACATCCTTTGTGGTACAAGTAGAGGGTACATCTACTTGGGTTGTTGTAACTGAGAACAAGAGATGGTACATCTCTTGTGAATCAGTTCAAGTGGAGGGTACATCCACTTGATTGTTCAAAGAGAACAAAGGAGGGTACATCCCTTGTGGATCTTTGCTTGTAAAGGATTTTACAAGGTCAAAAGAAATCTCAAGAACCGGTGGTTGCTTGGGGACTGGATGTAGGCACGGGTTGTTGCCGAACCAGTATAAAATTCTTGTGTTTCTCTTCTTCTTCCCCACACTTTTTAATTTTTGTTGTGCACTTTACTTTTACGCTTTACTTTTGTTTAAGTTACATAACTTAGTAGTAAAGCCTAATTGAATCTAGTAACATTAAGAAGTTTAAGTTTTAATTAGTCAAGGTACATTAATAATTAATTCAATCCCCCTTCTTAATTATTCCGAGGCCACTTGATCCAACAAAATCACATTGTGACCGTGTTAGCGACAAGAAGTATTGTCACATAAAAATTTGGTTGTAAAAGTGGTTGTTGTTTTGTGGAAATGACAAATATTTTTGTCAAGGTTAGATCGCCTCAGTGTGCGACCAATAATTTTCAATCGCTTATCAATGATTTGCTGGTAGTGAAGCTCGCAAGTGGTTAGCGAAATTGTCTTCATCCATTTATCCTCTTTGTTGCTCCTCATTTTGGTTACCGATGCCAACATCATTTCGGGCCACTCCAATTTGATTTACATCAACTACAAAGATTTCACTTATGTGTTTGTTAGTGGTATTTTCTTTGTATAGAAGCAAATGACTTTGATGTTTTGATGATGATCATGATGATTTGATGCAAATGATGCAAATGCGCTTTTCAAGTTTAAATTCAAGATAATGACTCAAGAATACAAGACACAACATCAAGATGATCACTAGTATTTTAGGAAGGGAATTCCTAATTGATATAGCAAAAGGTTTGGCCAAGTAATTTAAGTTAAAAAGTGTTTTTCAAGAGATTTACTCTCTGGTAATCGATTACCTGAGGATGTAATCGATTACCAGTGGCCAAAAATGTTTACAACAGCTATTAAAAATTTGAATTCAAATTTTAGACTGTGTAATCGATTACACAATATTGGTAATCAATTACCAGCAGTTAATAAACGTTTTTAATTCAAATTTTAAAACCTGTAATCGATTACACAAATCCTGTAATCGATTACCAGAGGAGATTTTCAGAAAAATATTTCTAAGAGTCACATCTTCTCAAATGGTTTTTACATGACCACCAAAGGTCTATATATATATGTGACTTGAAACACGAATTTGCTAAGAGTTTTTCAGAACAACAAGTGTTATTCTCTCAAAGAGCAAAAACATTTTATCCTCTTGAGAATTCCTTGGCCAATACACTTGCAATTCAATAAGGAATCATTTGAGTGCTCAGATTGTAAAATCTATCTCTTTCAAGAGAGATTCATTCTTCTCTTCTTTCTAAATTCTCTAAGGGATTAAGAGACCGAGGGTCTCTTGTTGTAAAAGAATTCTGAACACAAAGGAAGGATTGTCCTTGTGTGCTCAAAACTTGTAAAAGGATTTTACAAGATAGTGGAACTCTCAAGCGGGTTGCTTGGGGACTGGACCTAGGCACAAGGGTGTGGCCGAACCAGTATAAATCCGAGTTTGCACTTTCTCTTCCCTTAAACTCTTTTATTTATTATTGTTTTATATTTATATTCAGATTGTTCTATTTGAATCATTATTTAAGAGTTCATTTTTAAGGAAATTTGTAACTTGCATAGAAAGTGAAATAGAATTTTAATTGGGGAAATAGTTTGCAATATCTTAATTCAACCCCCCTTTCTTAAGATATCTGAGGCCACTTGTCTAACAAGTGGGATCAGAGCTTCATTCTTGTATAAAGTTTTGAAGCTTCAAGAAAAATGGCCTCAGCAAACTTCTTATTTCCAAAAGGAAATTCAATCAATAAACCTCCAATCTTTAATGGAGAGGGTTACCACTACTGGAAACCTGGATGCAAATTTTTATTGAGGCAATAGACTTAAATATTTGGGAAGCCATAGAAATAGGGCCTTATATACCCACCACAGTAGAAAGAACCACAATAGATGGGAGCACAACAAGTGAAAGCATAACAATAGAGAAACCTAGAGATAGATGGTCTGAAGAGGATAGAAGGCGAGTACAATACAATTTAAAAGCCAAAAACATAATTACATCTGCCCTGGGAATGGATGAATATTTCAGGGTTTCAAATTGTAAGAGTGCTAAGGAAATGTGGGACACTCTACAATTAACACATGAAGGTACAACAGATGTTAAAAGATCTAGGATAAACACATTAACTCATGAATATGAACTATTTAGGATGAATGCAAATGAAAGCATGCAAGACATGCAAAAGAGGTTCACACATATAGTAAATCATCTTGCAACCTTAGGAAAAGAGTTTCAAAATGAAGATCTCATAAACAAAGTATTAAGATGTTTAAGCAGAGAATGGCAACTTAAAGTAATAACCATTACTGAATCAAGAGATTTATCTAACATGACTCTTGCTACTCTATTTGGAAAGTTATAGGAACACGAAATGGAATTGTTGAGACTAAATCAACATGAAGAAAATGACAAGAAAAAGAAGGGAATTGCTCTTAAAGCCTCATCTTCAATCCAAGAAGAAAGTGATAAGGAAATTGATCTAGATGAAGATGATGATCTTAGCCTTTTTGTCAAAAGATTCAACAAGTTTCTTAAAGTAAGAGGAAATCAAAGGCGACCCAATTTTAAATCTAAACGAAGGACATAAACTTAATCTTCTACTCCAAAATGCTTTGAATGCAATCAACCAGGACATCTGAGGGTTGATTGTCCTATCTTCAAGAAAAAGATGGAGAAGTCTGAAAAGAAAAATTTTAGTGAAAAGAAATTGAAGAAAGCATACATCACATGGGATGACAATGATATGGAATCTTCTGAAGATTCAGAAAATGAAGAGATAAACCTCTGTCTAATGGCTAAAAGTTATGAAAGTGATGAAGAGGTAACATCTTCAAATAACTTATCCATTTCTTTTGATGAATTACAAGATGCATTTGCTGATTTGCATAAATAGTCAATTAAACTTGCAAAGTTAGTTTCATCTTCTAAGAAAACAATTTCAGATTTAGAAAATGAAATTTCAAAATTAAATAAAGAATTAGATCATCTTAGAACTGAAGTCTCAATTTCTAAATCAAATGAAAAAGTTCATATCTCTACTATTTCTGACAAGAAAATATCTAATTCTTGTAGTTGTTGTGAAAAATATGAAAAAGAAATTAAAGAGTTGAAAAACTCACTTGCAAAATTTTCTTATAGTAAAAATAATTTAGATGTCATATTAGGAAAACAAAGATGTGCCTCTAATAAGGCTGGAATAGGATATAAACCTGAAAACAACAAAAATTTCATAAAAACCTCTTTACTTCCACACAAAAATATAATTCTAGTTCTATCACTTGTTTTTACTGTGGAAGAAAAGGGCATGGCATATCTACTTGCTACTTTAAGAAAAACTACGACAACATTAAAATGATATGGGTCCCAAAAGGATCTTCAGTCTACACTAACACACAAGGACCCAATAAAGTTTGGGTACCTAAGTCAAAAACTTGATTATGTAGGTGTCTTTGAGGAAGGAGTGGTACATAGATAGCGGATGTTCAAAACATATGACTGGAGATGCATCTAAGTTTACACATATCTCTCCCAAGAAAAGCGGGCATGTAACATATGGTGACAACAACAAAGGTAGAATCCTTGGAGTTGGTAAAATAGGTACAAATTCTTCAAACTCCATTGAAAATGTTCTACTTGTTGAAGGTCTTAAGCACAGCCTGCTTAGTGTTAGTCAATTATGTGACAAAGGCTATCTAATATCATTTGATTCTAAAAAATGTGTTATAGAACATAAGCATGACATTAATATAAAGCATGTAGGACATAGAGTCAACAATGTATACATGATAGACTTAAGCCTAAAACTAGATAACAATCATTGTTTTCTTAGCAAAGATGATGATCCATGGTTATGGCATAAAAGAATTGCTCACATAAACATGGATCACTTAAACAAATTAATTTCAAAAGATTTAGTAGTTGGTTTGCCTAAATTGAAATTTGAAAAAGATAAACTATGTGATGCATGTCAAAAGGGTAAACAAACTAGAGTCTCATTCAAACCTAAAAATATTGTTTCAACCACTCAACCCTTACAATTATTGCATATGGATTTATTTGGTCCATCTAGAACCATGAGTTTTGGAGGAAATTACTATGCTATTGTCATAGTTGATGATTTCTCTAGATATACTTGGACATTATTCATTACTCATAAAAGTGATGCATTCCAAGCATTTAGAAAACTTGCTAAAGTTATACAAAACAAGAAAAATCTTAAGATTGCATCCATTAGAAGTGATCATGGGGGTGAATTTGAAAACAAAGATTTTGAATTATTTTGTGAAGAACATGGTATTGAGCATAATTTTTCTGCACCTAGAACCCCTCAACAAAATGGAGTTGTTGAGAGGAAAAATAGGTCATTGGAAGAAATTGCTAGAACTTTATTAAATGATACTTGTCTTCCAAAATATTTTTGGGCTGAAGCCGTCAATACTGCATGTTACATCATGAATAGGGCCTTAATAAGACCCATTTTAAAGAAAACCCCATATGAGTTATATAATGGTAGAAAACCCAACATTTCACATCTGCATGTTTTTGGTTGCAAATGTTTTGTGCTTAATAATGGTAAAGATAATATAGGAAAATTTGATGCAAAATCTGATGAAGGAATCTTTCTTGGATATTCATTGCAAAGTAAAGCATATAGAATATATAACAAAAGAACTATGAGTATTGAGGAATCCATTCATGTTACTTTTGATGAATCTAATGCTATCTTGTCAAGAAAGAATATGCTAGATTATATTGCAGAATCTTTAGAACAAATTCATATTCATGGACAAGATTCTAAAGGAAAAGGGAAAGGAAACAATGAAGATCCTCCAGAAGAAGCCAAATCAAATAATGAACTTCCAAAAGAATGGAAAGCCTCAAAAGATCATCCCCTCGACAGCATTATTGGTGATATCTCAAAAGGGGTAACAACTAGACATTCTCTTAAAGAATTATGCAATAATATGGCTTTTGTATCTATGATTAAACCTAAAAATATAAAAGAATCCATAATAGATGATAATTGGATAATTGCTATGCAAGAAGAACTGAATCAATTTGAAAGAAACAATGTGTGGGAACTTGTCGAGAAACCTAAAAACTATCCCATTATAGGAACAAAATGGGTATTTAGAAATAAGTTAGATGAACATGGAATAATCATTAGAAATAAGGCTAGATTAGTTGCAAAAGGTTATAATCAAGAAGAAGGTATAGATTATGAAGAAACATATGCTCCAGTTGCTAGATTAGAAGCCATTAGAATGCTCTTAGCATATGCATCCATAATGAATTTTAAGCTTTATCAAATGGATGTTAAAAGTGCTTTTCTAAATGGCTTAATTCAAGAAGAAGTATATGTTGAACAACCACCAGGTCTTGAAATATTGGATAAGCCAAATCATGTCTATAAATTGAAAAAGGTTTTATATGGCTTGGAACAAGCCCCCAGGGCTTGGTACGAGCATCTAAGTAAGTTCCTTTTAGAAAAGGACTACTCTAGAGGAAAAGTGGATACTACTCTTTTTATAAAGAGAAAATCACATGATATTTTATTAGTTCAAGTTTATGTTGATGATATTATTTTTGGATCCACTAATGAATTATTGTGCAAGGAATTCTCCCATGACATGCAAAGTGAGTTTGAAATGTCAATTATGAGAGAACTTAATTTCTTTCTTGGATTGCAAATTAAACAAACCAAGGATGGTATCTTTGTCAATCAATCCTAATATTACAAAGAGTTAATCCACAAATTCGACATGGAAAATGCTAAGCACATGGCTACACCAATGAGCACTGCTTGCTATCTAAATAAAGATGAAATCGGTCAGTCAATAGATGTTAAGCAATATCGAGGTATGATCGGATCACTTCTTTATTTATCTGCTAGCAGACCTGATATAATGTTTAGTGTGTGTATGTGTGCTAGATTTCAATAATATCCTAAACAATCACATCTTAGTGTTGTTAAAAGAATCATAAGATATTTAGTAGGCACTATGAACATAGGTTTATGGTATCCTAGAAATTCCACATGCACCTTAATTGGATATTCTGATTCAGACTTTGCCGGTTCTAAAACAGATAGAAAGAGCACAAGTGGAACTTGTCAGTTCATTGGTTCTGCTCTAGTTTCTTGGCATAGTAAGAAATAAAATAGTGTTGCTTTATCCACTGCAGAAGCGGAATATATTTCTGCCGGCAGTTGTTGTGCACAAAAGGAATCCTTCTTGACCATATAGAGTTTTAATTGGGGAAATAGTTTGCAATATCTTAATTCAACCCCCCTTCTTAAGATATCTGAGTCCACTTGTCTAACACTTTGGTCTCACCGAGGGTGACCTCTTTGTTGTTTTTGCTCAGTAAAATCCTTTTTGCTTCCATTTCAATTGATCAAATCATTTTTTTATATTATTTATTGGGTTGTGTATTTTTAGGTTTATCAGTGATACAAACCAAGGATCCAAAGTGGTTCTTCTTCTATCCATAGGACCAAAAGTATCCAAACAGACATCGATTGAATAAGATACGAATAATGGGTATTGGAAGGCAACTATGAATCAACTATGGGATGAGTTAGATTGGAATGAAGAAGACTTATATGTTCTACAGTGGTGGTGTACCCAAAAGGAACATGACCATTCGGGTTATGAATGAGTATGACCTTACTTTGAAGGAGCTTGGTGGTACCAATCCTAGGCAGGTTTATAGGGATACTATATGTTGATAATTAAAAAAAAACATAGTGATACTCTGCTACAATTTACAATTAGTTAAGGAATTATATAAAGTGGTGATGATTTCTTTATTAGTGTTAGTGATTTTAACTTGGGGTTGAAGGGCTCTATTGTAGGTTTTGAATTCTACAAAGGATTCTTGTCATGATGTTTCTCGTTAAAGGATATTTCTCTTTAACTTAGGTAAGTTTGTCCATTTTTAATTTTTCACTTTCTCTAATTTCTAATTTGTTTTTTGCAGTTTTTTATGGATCACGAAAGATGAAAGGTTGAGTGAATTTCATCAGCCTAGTGTATGGAAATCTATAATTTATTTCTTTTATTTTACAAGGGGAGAGGTTGTTTAAAATTCAACATTAAGATTGTCAAAACTAGTCGCAACAACTCCCATGATACAATATTTCTCAGTTTGTGGGAGAGGAACATGGAAGGTTTGGAATAAACTCTTGTCTTCAGTCATCTCAGTTTGTTGGAGAGGAAAAATAAAGCTTTGGACTTTTCTTCATTCATCTCAGTCATTCGGATCGGTGAAGGGAAGCTTTGAATTTTTCTTCATTTATCTCAATCTATAGGAGAGCAAAACAAAGCTTTGGTTTAAATTCTTTTATTCATTCATTTGTGGGTATCATATTTTTGAGTCCTTTCTTATTTTTAATAGCTTAACCAAATGTATCTTGATTGTCTCTTTTTTACTTGCAAGAAGCTTTGGATTAGACTCTTTTTTGTTGTTCATCTCAACCCGTTGTGAATCATGTAGGTTTTGATAATGTCAAAACGAATATACTTGATAATGATTGTCATCATCAAAAAGGGGGAGAATGTGAATGTATGAATACACACTACTAAAAATACTATTTTTTACGACACGATATTTAAGTCGTTCATAAAAAACCGTCTTTGTTTATATCAGAGTGGCAAATTTGTAAATATTGTTAACATTTTAAAAACGATTTTGGAAAACTTCCTTGGAATGCTTCAAAACAAAGACAGTCTTCGGAAAACCCGTCTTAAATTGTTGCTATTTTTAATTATCGCTTTCTCTTTCTCTCTTTATCGGGAAGTGTACCAGGCCACTCTCTCTCTTATTCTCACATTTCTTGTTGTCGCCTCAGCTTCTTCGATTCATCGCGGCACTGCGGGAGATGAGGAAGCCCAAAAGTCCACCATCTCCTTCAAGCAACTCTACCACACCCGCCACTGCTGGGAGCCAGACTCGGTTCGGGTTCAGAATCATGGTTGGGGTCGATGGTGAGATTCTCCCGGAGACACTACAAAGAATGCTCTCGATCTGCGACCACATGTTCGTCGACATCCAGGCTCTGGTTTGCAGGTTCGACAACATCAACGGTCGCGTGAGCCACGTGGTGCTGAGAGGCAGCGGGTTCTTCTACCTCTTGCCGCGCGTCACGTTTCTGAAGGCTTCCACGGATGAACCCGTTTTTATTGACGTGGAGGTGAGGAAGTGGTGTTGCATGGTCGTCATGCACGTGAAGGATGGCTGCGAGGTTTTTTGTCCAAACGGTGCGTTTAAGGTGGTGTCGTTCGTGGCTGATTAGGTTGATCCCACCGGTGCCGAGGATTGCTTTCTCGGCGGGTTTTTGGCGGGGATTGCCAAGGGTTTGGCCATGCCCGATGCTGCTCTATTGGGGAACTTCTTTGGGTCCATTGTTGTGGCGCAATTGGGACCACCGAAGCATGACTTCAACTTGATTCAAGTTTGTTTCAAGCTCATACAAATCTATCTCCAGCTGATACATGTTTGTTGATAATGAGAATGTGCATCATCATGTTTTCACTGGCAGTACGAGAGCCTGGAGTTCTATTGTGGCATGGTTTTACACTGCAGCAATTTGTTCATCAGTGCTTTGGAAACACACCTGATTTTGGAAAAGGCAGGTAGATGGTTAGTTGAAGTTATATAACTTACTTGGAGTTAAAATTAACTTGTTAGTTGAAGTTATCTGATTAAGCTTTAAACCTTATTTGGATAAACTTCTCAGTAAGAACTTATGAGTTAAAATTAGCTTGTTAGTTGAAGTTATATAACTTACAAAGAAATTTTATTCATTTTACCTTATTATTTTTTTCTTCTATTAATATTTATTGAGAAATTCATCTAGTGTACTCTTTATTTGATCAAATATATAAAATTCAAGTCTATCAGAAGCATAGAAAACATATGTTAATTTTTTCCTGTTTGGATAGGTGATGGTATTGTAGTTAAAGGTAAAGCTTATGGCATCTGTAGCATTAGAGTAGATGGAAATGATGCTCTTGCTGTTTATAGTGCAGTACACACTGCTAGAGAAATCGCTATAAGAGAAAAAACGTCAGTTTTAATGGAGGTGCATTGAGCTACTGTAAAATCACAGTAATGTGTGACTGTGATGTGAGTGTGGTGCAGAGGGAAAAAAGGGGCAAAACAGATTTGGAGGGAAAA
The DNA here is from genome assembly GCF_000004515.6 of Glycine max. Taxonomy (NCBI): domain Eukaryota; kingdom Viridiplantae; phylum Streptophyta; class Magnoliopsida; order Fabales; family Fabaceae; genus Glycine; species Glycine max. The sequence continues at coordinate 24,814,148 of NC_016091.4, forward strand.
AAAGAGAAGAGGAGATGCTGGTGGCGAGGCAAGAGACGTGCGATGGAAGAGTGAATGCTCATGTAGACATGGATTGCTTCTACGTTCAAGGTCACATAACCCTTCCATTCTGCTTTAATTTGAGAAGTGAATTTAGTGATATATTATTATACGATGTTGTTTGTGTTTGTGTAGTGGAACAGAGAAAGCAACCAAATTTAAGAGGCTTGCCCTCTGCAATCATACAGTACAACTCCTACAAATGTAATTCATTTCATCTTAGTCCCTAAATTTAATAGCTTAATATTATCACTTAAGACACTCTTTCCATGTAACTTTGGATTAAAGTGAGTGACGGATTACAATTACATATTCTGGATTTTTTTTATTTTTTGAATTTCGTTAATTCTAGGGACAAAAATGACACCGAATCATAGTTTCAGATACTAAATTGGCCATTTGCTGTTTATAGTGCAGTACACACTGCCAAATCATTAATTTATTATTCTTTTAGAATAAATCGGTCTCTTTTTTTTGTTGGCGGAGTGGGTAGATAGCAGATATGCTTATGAATTTGGGTTCAAACTTTATCATGCATTGTTGTTTTTGATAAAAAAAAGTGTTTATTTGACTGATAAGTCATAATTCTTTTATTTTCTTGCTGTTGTGTGTAGTGTGTACTGATGAGAATATATTTGTCTTTGTGAGCAAATGTTGCTTACTTTTGTTTATTTCTTTTTTAAATATAGGTTCGGGCTAAACACAAGGAAGTCTGCCTACACAAAGATAGTTCGTTGGGAGAAATAATTCTTATTGCTTACTGCTATATCTTTTGCTTATTGCTATTGTTATACATCTTATTCAGTATCTTGTCTTAATTAATACTCATTATTTTTTTGGTTATTATATATTATTTTACTTGTTGATTGCCAGGTTGGTAGGAACATTTTCAGGCAGAGGCTTGAGGCTGGGGATCATGAAGCGGATATTGAGCAATGTCGGGTAAGTCAATTCAATCGTGAGGCTTGAGGTTGGTAGGAACATTAGTGTTTTCACAAGTCACAATCAAATTATGTGGTATTTTAATTATAACTTGTAAAGTGGTTATTAACTTATTTTAGAAGTTAACTATTTAATCATACTTAACAGTCTATAATTAGATGGCAGTATAAAAAACATTTATATTAATAGTATATTTAAATCAAGTTCTTATTATTTATTTTTTAAAAAACCCTCCAATATATCATACTTTTAGAAATAAAAAAAGGTTCCATATTCTAGATGCACGCTATTTCATATAGAAAATCATTATAATTAGAAAGATGGAAGAATAAAAAATAGTACACGCATAGAAGTTATCATTTATAATTTAAAAATAAGATATTTATATTTATAACATAGGAATCCATAAGGTGTACGTTATATGAAAAATATGTATTTGTAATTTTTCCAAAAAAAGAGTTATTGTAAATGTTGATCTTTAATAATTTTTATGTAATTTATCGTTACACATTCTAAATGTTGATCATTAATAATTTTAGGTAAAAAGGAAGAAGATAAACTAAAATACATAAATTCTTTTTAATGGATTCCAATCGTGGAAGATAAATTTTGTATCTTTTATCCATAATTTATATAATGGTTTATAAACTTGATATTCTTTTGAATCAAACTAAATCACTTATAGGGAAATTAAATCAAGTTCTTATAAATAATTAAACTTCCGGCAAATATAATAATAGGTTATTAACGAGTGATGTAAAATTAATTGTTAAAAGCTGCAACAAAAAAAAAAAAAATCAACCAAACAACTAAAAAATTTGTGATTGAATTAATTTGGGTCGCTAAAATAGTATGTACTCAAAACCTTATTGTGATGGAAACAAAGTTTGGTGGCTATTTTGAGATTTATTTCGAAAAGAATAGCGACCAAAACTTATTTGGTTGTTAAGCAATAGAAATGTGTTCCTAACCAACGAACAAGAAAAAATTAGCATTATTTCTAACATCTTTAACACTATTTGGGATTGAAATGCAGTTGGTCAATGAGTTATTGAAAATTAGGTCTCAAAATCAGTCTCTAGAATTTCCATAAAATAATTTTCAAGATTTAAACCACATTGTGATTGTATTAGCAACATGAAGTATTACCACTAAAAAATCTGGTCACAAAAAAGGTTATTTTATGCAAATGAAGAATATTGTTATCAATGAGCAACTCGTCGTAGTTTGCAGCCAATACGTTTCGGTCGCTAATCCGTGATTTTCTAGTAGTGAAGCTCACAAGTGGTTAACAAAATCATCTTCATCTTGTGAGCCTTTCTGTTGCTCCTCTTTTTGGTTATGGATGCCAACACTGTTTCCGGTCACTCCAAGTTGATTTACATCAAATACAATGATTTTGCTCATGTGTTTGTCAATGGCATCTTCTTTGATCTCATCGAGGGTGACCTCTTTTGCCATTTTTGCTCAAACCTTTTTGTCTTTCATTTTAATTGTTCAAATCTTTTTTATTTTTTTATATTTTTTATTGGGTTGTGTATTTTTAGGTTTATTGATGATTCAAACCAAGGATCCAAAGTGGTTCTTCTTCTATACATAGGACCGAAAGTATCCAAATGGGCATCGATTGAACAAAGAGATTAATAATGGGTATTGGAAGGCAATTGTGAACGATCATAAAATCAAGTATGAGACAAGTTTGATTTTAATGAAATAGACTTTGGTGTTCTACACTAGTCGTGCACCCTAAGGGATGACCATTTGGGTTATGCATGAGTATGACCCCACTTTGAAGGAGCTTGATGGTATCAATCCTAGACAGGTTTATAGGGATACTTTGTATTGATAAAAAAAAAACATAGTGCTATTCTGTTATAATTTACAATTTGTTAAGTCTGGATGATCCACTAACCACTAGTTGACCTATCATACATTGGATTTTGATGATTACAAAAGTATAAAAATTGTTGGTGAACTAATGAGTTGTTGTGAACATGACCTACTTCATAAAAGAGCTCACTTTTAGTGAGGTAATGAGTTGTTGATGAACTAATGAGTTGGGTTATCTTTTAATTTTCAAAATTTTTTTTCTCTTCCCATTTTAAATATTCAAATTCATGGAAAATATATCTAAAACCCCTCCTATTGATTTTCCAAAAAAAATTTCCTATCTTTAATAGTTTAATATTACCTTTTGTCTCTTAAATTTTATTTTTCTAAAAATGTTTCTACTTGCTTTAATTAAAAAAATATAATCAAAAATTTTTTTGGCTAAATACTTTATTCTTTATATAAGTTTTCTATTTAGTTATTATCTAGTATTGTCCAAAAATATCACTTTCCCCTTTTTTAGAAAGAAATAATAAATATTTCTTTCTTTAGTATTGCATAGAAGTACAAAAATGGCCGAAGACCCAACCATGGCCAAAGTAGAAGCCCACCAAGGCATAGATATAAATGAACATATTCGTCCACCAGACACAGAAGAACATTAATTAAATCTTGTTAGAGATAGGGGGAGCAACATGAAGATTGAGACTAAGAAGAATTTTGACTTTTACATGTCCAACTCTGAATTGAGTGGCCTTTGTATTGCTTGTTACTTATTATCCTTAGTCAATCTATGTGTACATCATCCATGTATCATCATATAGAAGTAGGAAAAAAGTTTCTAAAATAAGAAAAATCATTTGTGCTATATAACTCACTAGTTTAATTGATTACCACATGTGTGTAATCGATTACATAAGTCTTTAAAAACTTGCAAAGAAATCATGGCTCTGGTTTAATCGATTACTATTTATTCGTAATCGATTACACAATTCAAATTGAGACCATGACTATTCTTTTAGGTCTCTGGTTTAATTGATTAAGAGGATATAGTGATTGATTACATCATTCTTGAAAGTGTTCCCAAAAGTGATCAAAAGCACTTTAATCGATTAAATGGGTAATGTAATCGATTACTTTCATGAAATAATCGATTACATTGTCAATTTAATTGATTACATGCACTTATAATTGTTTTTTTCTATTATACCCACCTTGTGTTCTCACTTTCAACCAACATTTACAAACTTTAGTTTTCGTTTCTTGGAGCTTTCTAAAGCAAAGTTTCTCCGAGGTTTATGTGATTAGTGAGTTGTAAACACCCTTGAGATCAATAGAGGTTCATTCAATCAAGTCTTTTGTGCACGCATTTGAATGTAAATGTTGTATCTCTCCTTGATTCTGTTTCATATACTTTTTTCACATTGTTACTGCATGTGCAAGAGTTTTACTGCATGCTAGAATAGGTGTTTCTAGTTTGAAGCTAAAAGTATGTTTCTCTAAGACTTATATTTACTAAGGACCCTAGGGTTGGGTGCCTAAGTTTCATTTTCTAGGTAGAATTTGAAATTGCATGTGATTGCTTGTAAAAATCACATTGCATAGTGAAAATCTAATTTGGGTGGAATTAGATAACTGGATTAGCTTATCTAGAAATAGATAGCGAACCAGTATAAATCATGTTCTCTATCTTCTCTTTAACTCTCATCTCTCTCTATTGCATTCTTTATCAATTTGCTAAGTTTTAAATATATTTCAAATTGATGCACTTTAACAAAAAGGGTACTATGTTTGGATTGATTCAATATTGATATATAAGAACGTTGTGATACGATCCTTGATGCAATCCTACCCCCCAAGGGCATTGGATAGAAGACTCCAAGAAGATTGGACCAGAGAGTTAAGAGAAGGTCCTAGGGTTCTCATGAGCCTTAGGGTAGATTTCAGACCCATGGGCTAAGTATGAGCCCACTTATCTTTGTACATATTAGATTAGGATTTTTATTTCTGGGCCTTGTATTTAGGGCTCCATAATGTAGGTAGGGTACCCTAGAAATGTAAGATTTTTTCAGCCTTTGTATTTTAGGGCACCTAGACTAGTTTTTGTATTAGGGGTAGTTTTATAATTTCATATGCATTACGTGAATATTTGATGTGTGTGTTGAAAAATAAATTTAATTGAATTGGGAGAAGCCCAATCCAATTAAATTTTAGAGGGGGAGGTGAGAATTTGCTTGCTACACCTCATTGCCACATCATATAATCACACTTTGTGCATGTCCTTCATGCTTTACATGCCTCATGACACCTAAGCACACTTAGTGGAGAATCTTGGACTTGACCTTGGATTAGTGGGATGAATCATAACTAAAATTCACTAATCATAATTAGTGAAATTTTAGCTCCAAAATTTGGCTCCACAAATTCAATTTCAAATTCAAGTGAAATTTGAATAGAAATTTAAATTTTCCTCCAATTTTATGTGAGACTTAGGCTATAAATAGAGACCATGTGTGTGCATTTTTTGGAAATTTGATCATATTGAGAATTACACTTCAAAGTTTAGACCTCATTTGAGGCACAAAATTTTGTGCCCCTTCTCTCCCTCTCCCTCCACTCCTCTTCTCCTACCTTCAAGCTCTTATCCATGGCTTCCTATGGTCGTGAGCTTCTTCTTGACTCATCTTCTCATTAAAGTGGCATCTTCAATCATCTTTGTTGCATCTCCATTCTTCTGCCATTGATCTTCAAGAAGCAAAGGACTCCATTGATGAAGAAGATCCAAGGCCTACAAGCTCCACATAGGAGCTATATCATGTGGTATCAAGAGCATTGTTAGTGCTTAGCTCTACTGAGCTTTAAAAGATTGGCTAAGATTTTGTTAAAACATAAGCACTTAGACAATGAAGGAAAGCTGGAGTTGCTGCACATGATGTCCAACGTTATGTCAAGGAATAAGATCGGGCTGCACAATGCACAAGGCAAGATAAAATGTCAAATGAAGAATTGAAGCTGCAGGATCCACGATGTCGGATACAATGTCCAGGACATCCTGCCCGAAAATACTGGAGTTGCTGCACAATGCACAAGGCAAGATAAAAGTCAAATGAAGAATTGAAGCTGCAGGATCCACGATGTCGGATACAATGTCCAGGACATCCTGCCCGAAAATACCGGAGTTGCTGCACAATGCACAAGGCAAGATAAAATGTCAAATGAAGAATTGAAGCTGCAGGATCCAAGATGTCGGACACGATGTCCTGACATCCGGCCCGAAAATACTGGACACATAAATCTGTTATATCTTTAACAGATTAATGTGCAGTTAGCAACAGATTTGGCGATCTATCTTTAGGAACGAATTAAAAGATAATTAAAGTTCGAATTACAAACTTGAATAGTTCGTTCAGGGATTAAAGATTAAAGATAAAAACTAAAAGATCAAACTGTATCTTTTAGATCTTTAAGTGCAGATTTTCAGGAAAATGATAGATCTCATCCAGCACAAGTAGTTGCAGCCCAGATACGCACACTGCTATATAAACATGAAGGCTGCACGAGTTCTGTACCAAGTCCGGGATTGAAGAGTTATTTTGTGAGTTTTGGGACTTGAGTGTTTTGTGAGCCACCTTGATGTTATCCTAACATCAAGTGTTGGACCTGAGTGTGTAGAGTTGATCTCTATAGTTTGTGTAGAGTTGATCTCTATAGTTTGTGTAGAGTTGATCTCTATAGTTTGTGTAGAGTTGATCTCTATTGTTCAGAGAGCAATCTCTGGTGTATATTTGATTTGTTTGTAAACACGGGAGTGTGATTGAGAGGGAGTGAGAGGGGTTCTCATATCTAAGAGTGGCTCTTAGGTAGAGGTTGCACGGGTAGTGGTTAGGTGAGAAGGTTGTAAACAGTGGCTGTTAGATCTTCGAACTAACACTATTTTAGTGGATTTCCTCCCTGGCTTGGTAGCCCCCAGATGTAGGTGAGGTTGCACCGAATTGGGTTAACAATTCTCTTGTGTTATTTACTTGTTTAATCTGTTCATACAGTCAAATACAATCTGCATGTTCTGAAGCGTGATGTCGTGACATCCAGTACGACATCTGTCCCCAGTATCAGAATTTCAATTGGTATCAGAGCGGGCACTCTAAATCACTGAGTGAGATCTAGGGAGATAAATTCTGATGAACATGGAGAAAGAAGGAGGACCAGTGAACAGACCACCAATTCTGGATGGAACCAACTATGAATACTGGAAAGCAAGGATGGTGGCCTTCCTCAAATCACTGGATAGCAGAACCTGGAAAGCTGTCATCAAAGGCTGGGAACATCCCAAGATGCTGGACACAGAAGGAAAGCCCACAAATGAATTGAAGCCAGAAGAAGACTGGACAAAAGAAGAAGACGAATTGGCACTTGGAAACTCCAAAGCCTTGAATGCTCTATTCAATGGAGTTGACAAGAATATCTTCAGACTGATCAACACATGCACAGTGGCCAAGGATGCATGGGAGATCCTGAAAACCACTCATGAAGGAACCTCCAAAGTGAAGATGTCCAGATTGCAACTATTGGCTACAAAATTCGAAAATCTGAAGATGAAGGAGGAAGAGTGTATTCATGACTTCCACATGAACATTCTTGAAATTGCCAATGCTTGCACTGCCTTGGGAGAAAGGATGACAGATGAAAAGCTGGTGAGAAAGATCCTCAGATCCTTGCCTAAGAGATTTGACATGAAAGTCACTGCAATAGAGGAGGCCCAAGACATTTGCAACATGAGAGTAGATGAACTCATTGGTTCCCTTCAAACCTTTGAGCTAGGACTCTCGGATAGAACTGAAAAGAAGAGCAAGAACCTGGCGTTCGTGTCCAATGATGAAGGAGAAGAAGATGAGTATGACCTGGATACTGATGAAGGTCTGACTAATGCAGTTGTGCTCCTTGGAAAACAGTTCAACAAAGTGCTGAACAGAATGGACAGGAGGCAGAAACCACATGTCCGGAACATCCCTTTCGACATCAGGAAAGGTAGTGAATACCAGAAAAAGTCAGATGAAAAGCCCAGTCACAACAAAGGAGTTCAATGCCATGGGTGTGAAGGCTATGGACACATCAAAGCTGAATGTCCCACTCATCTCAAAAAGCAGAGGAAAGGACTTTCTGTATGTCGGTCTGATGATACAGAGAGTGAACAAGAAAGTGATTCTGACAGAGATGTGAATGCACTCACTGGAAGATTTGAATCTGCTGAAGATTCAAGTGATACAGATAGTAAAATCACTTTTGATGAGCTTGCTATATCCTATAGAGAACTATGCATCAAAAGTGAGAAGATCCTTCAGCAAGAAGCACAACTAAAGAAGGTCATTGCAAATCTGGAGGCTGAGAAGGAGGCACATGAAGAGGAGATCTCTGAGCTTAAAGGAGAAGTTGGTTTTCTGAACTCTAAACTGGAAAACATGACCAAATCAATAAAGATGCTGAATAAAGGCTCAGATGTGCTTGATGAGGTGCTACAGCTTGGGAAGAATGTTGGAAACCAGAGAGGACTTGGGTTTAATCATAAATCTGTTGGCAGAATAACCATGACAGGATTTGTTCCTGCCAAAAACAGCACTGGAGCCACGATGTCACAACATCGGTCTCGACATCATGGAACGCAGCAGAAAAAGAGCAAAAGAAAGAAGTGGAGGTGTCACTACTGTGGCAAGTATGGTCACATAAAGCCCTTTTGCTATCATCTACATGGCCATCCACATCATGGAACTCAAAGCAGCAACAGCGGAAGGAAGATGATGTGGGTTCCAAAACACAAGACTGTTAGTCTTGTTGTTCATACTTCACTTAGAGCATCAGCTAAGGAAGATTGGTACCTAGATAGCGGCTGTTCCAGACACATGACAGGAGTCAAAGAATTCCTGGTGAACATTGAACCTTGCTCCACTAGCTATGTGACATTTGGAGATGGCTCTAAAGGAAAGATCACTGGAATGGGAAAGCTAGTCCATGATGGACTTCCTAGTCTGGACAAAGTACTGCTGGTGAAGGGACTGACTGCAAACTTGATCAGTATCAGTCAGCTGTGTGATGAAGGATTCAATGTAAACTTCACAAAGTCAGAAGAGTGAAGTTCTAATGAAGGGCAGCAGATCAAAGGACAACTGTTACCTATGGACACCTCAAGAAACCAATTACTCCTCCACATGTCTAATCTCCAAAGAAGATGAAGTCAAAATATGGCATCAAAGATTTGGACATCTGCACTTAAGAGGTATGAAGAAAATCATTGACAAAGGTGCTGTTAGAGGCATTCCCAATCTGAAAATAGAAGAAGGCAGAATCTGTGGTGAATGTCAGATTGGAAAGCAAGTCAAGATGTCCCACCAGAAGCTTCAACATCAGACCACTTCCAGGGTGCTGGAACTACTTCACATGGACTTGATGGGGCCTATGCAAGTTGAAAGCCTTGGAGGAAAAAGGTATGCCTATGTTGTTGTGGATGATTTCTCCAGATTTACCTGGGTCAACTTTATCAGAGAGAAATCAGACACCTTTGAAGTATTCAAGGAGTTGAGTCTAAGACTTCAAAGAGAAAAAGGCTGTGTCATCAAGAGAATCAAGAGTGACCAGGGCAGAGAGTTTGAAAACAGCAGGTTTACTGAATTCTGCACATCTGAAGGCATCACTCATGAATTCTCTGCAGCCATTACACCACAACAAAATGGCATAGTTGAAAGGAAAAACAGGACTTTGCAAGAAGCTGCTAGGGTCATGCTTCATGCCAAAGAACTTCCCTATAATCTCTGGGCTGAAGCCATGAACACAGCATGCTACATCCACAACAGAGTCACACTTAGAAGAGGGACTCCAACCACACTGTATGAAATCTGGAAAGGGAGGAAGCCAACTGTCAAGCACTTCCACATCTTTGGAAGTCCATGTTACATTTTGGCAGATAGAGAGCAAAGGAGAAAGATGGATCCCAAGAGTGATGCAGGGATATTCCTGGGATACTCTACAAACAGCAGAGCATATAGAGTATTCAATTCCAGAACCAGAACTGTGATGGAATCCATCAATGTGGTTGTTGATGATCTAACTCCAGCAAGAAAGAAGGATGTCGAAGAAGATGTCAGAACATCGGGAGACAATGTAGCAGATACAGCTAAAAGTGCAGAAAATGCAGAAAACTCTGATTCTGCTACAGATGAACCAAACATCAATCAACCTGACAAGAGACCCTCCATTAGAATCCAGAAGATGCACCCCAAGGAGCTGATTATAGGAGATCCAAACAGAGGGGTCACCACAAGATCAAGGGAGATTGAGATTGTCTCCAATTCATGTTTTGTCTCCAAAATTGAGCCCAAGAATGTGAAAGAGGCACTGACTGATGAGTTCTGGATCAATGCTATGCAAGAAGAATTGGAGCAATTCAAAAGGAATGAAGTTTGGGAGCTAGTTCCTAGACCCGAGGGAACTAATGTGATTGGCACCAAGTGGATCTTCAAGAACAAAACCAATGAAGAAGGTGTTATAACCAGAAACAAGGCCAGACTTGTTGCTCAAGGCTACACTCAGATTGAAGGTGTAGACTTTGATGAAACTTTCGCTCCTGTTGCTAGACTTGAGTCCATCAGATTGTTACTTGGTGTAGCTTGCATCCTCAAATTCAAGCTGTACCAGATGGATGTGAAGAGCGCGTTTCTGAATGGACACCTGAATGAAGAAGCCTATGTGGAGCAGCCAAAGGGATTTGTAGATCCAACTCATCCAGATCATGTATACAGGCTCAAGAAGGCTCTGTATGGATTGAAGCAAGCTCCAAGAGCTTGGTATGAAAGGCTAATAGAGTTCCTTACTCAGCAAGGGTATAGGAAGGGAGGAATTGACAAGACTCTCTTTGTCAAACAAGATGCTGAAAACTTGATGATAGCACAGATATATGTTGATGACATTGTGTTTGGAGGGATGTCGAATGAGATGCTTCGACATTTTGTCCAACAGATGCAATCTGAATTTGAGATGAGTCTTGTTGGAGAGCTGACTTATTTTCTGGGACTCCAAGTGAAGCAGATGGAAGACACCATATTCCTCTCACAAAGCAAGTATGCAAAGAACATTGTCAAGAAGTTTGGGATGGAAAATGCCAGCCATAAAAGAACACCTGCACCTACTCACTTGAAGCTGTCAAAGGATGAAGCTGGCACCAGTGTTGATCAAAGTCTGTACAGAAGCATGATTGGGAGCTTACTATATTTAACAGCTAGCAGACCTGACATCACCTATGCAGTAGGTGTTTGTGCAAGATATCAAGCCAACCCTAAGATGAGTCACTTGAATCAAGTAAAGAGAATTCTGAAATATGTAAATGGCACCAGTGACTATGGGATTATGTACTGTCATTGTTCAGATTCAATGCTGGTTGGGTATTGTGATGCTGATTGGGCTGGAAGTGCAGATGACAGAAAAAGCACTTCTGGTGGATGCTTCTATCTGGGCAACAATCTTATTTCATGGTTCAGCAAGAAGCAGAACTGTGTGCCCCTATCTACTGCAGAAGCAGAGTATATTGCAGCAGGAAGCAGCTGTTCACAACTAGTTTGGATGAAGAAGATGCTCAAGGAGTACAATGTCGAACAAGATGTCATGACATTGTTCTGTGACAACTTGAGTGCTATTAATATTTCTAAAAATCCTGTTCAACACAGCAGAACCAAGCACATTGACATTAGACATCACTATATTAGAGATCTTGTTGATGATAAAGTGATCACACTGAAGCATGTTGACACTGAGGAACAAATAGCAGATATTTTCACAAAGGCATTGGATGCAAATCAGTTTGAAAAACTGAGGGGCAAGCTGGGCATTTGTCTGCTAGAAGACTTATAGCAATTACTTCTATTTGAATGTGCTCAAACGTTAATAGCACATTCATTACTGGGCCAAAACAGATTCGATCGTTGCTTCACACGCCCCTCTACATTCTTCATTCAAATTTATATTTTCGTGGCATTCTTGTTTTCATCAGCATTCCCCAACACCTCTCGGAATTTCACGAAACCATTTCAAAAGCTCTGCTTCTCCATGGCTACCTCACCAAAAGAAACTTCAGCTCCTGGTTCACCCTCTGTACCATCATCTCCATCATCCACCAAAGCACCATCAAACCAGGAACGACCTGAATTCAATATCCAGCCCATACAAATGATTCCTGGTTCAGCCCCTGTTCCTGAAAAACTGGTCCCCAAACGACAACAGGAGATTTCTGAAAACCCTAGCCTTGCAACAAGTCCCAGGGAAGTAGACACGGAGATGGACAAGAAGATCCGCAGTATTGTGAGTAGCATTTTGAAAAATGCTTCTGTCCCTGATGCTGATGAAGATGTTCCAACATCTTCCACCCCAAATGTTTCTGTGCCTGATGTTGATAAAGATGTTCCAACATCTTCCGCCCCAAATGCTGAAGTCCTCTCTTCCTCCAGCAAAGAGAGATCAACAGAGGAAGATGATCAAGCCACAGAGGAGACCCCTGCACCACGGGCTCCAGAACCTACTCCAGGTGACCTCATTGACCTTGAAGAAGTAGAATCTGATGAGGAACCCATTGCCAACAGGTTGGCACCTGGCATTGCAGAAAGGTTACAAAACAGAAAAGGGAAAACCCCCATTACTAGGTCTGGACGAATCAAAACTATGGCACAGAAGAAGAGCACACCAATCACTCCTACCACATCCAGATGGAGCAAAGTTGCAATCCCTTCCAAGAAGAGGAAAGAAATTTCCTCATCTGATTCTGATGATGATGTCGAACTAGATGTTCTCGACATCAAGCGGGCCAAGAAATCAGGGAAAAAGGTGCCTGGAAATGTCCCTGATGCTCCATTGGACAACATTTCATTCCACTCCATTGGCAATGTTGAAAGGTGGAAATTTGTATATCAACGCAGACTTGCTGTTGAAAGAGAACTGGGAAGAGATGCCTTGGCTTGCAAGGAGATCATGGACCTCATCAAGGCTGCTGGACTACTGAAGATAGTCACCAAGTTGGGAGATTGTTATGAAAGCCTAGTCAGGGAATTCATTGTCAACATTCCCTCTGACATAACAAACAGAAAAAGTGATGATTATCAGAAAGTGTTTGTCAGAGGAAAGTGTGTTAGATTCTCCCCTGCTGTGATCAACAAATACCTGGGCAGACCAACTGAAGGAGTGGTGGATATTACTGTCTCTGAGCACCAAATTGCCAAGGAAATCACTGCCAAACAGGTCCAGCATTGGCCAAAGAAAGGGAAGCTTTCTGCAGGGAAGCTAAGTGTGAAGTATGCAATTCTGCACAGGATTGGCGCTGCAAACTGGGTACCCACCAATCATACTTCCACTGTTGCCACAGGTTTGGGTAAATTTCTGTATGCTGTTGGAACCAAGTCCAAATTTAATTTTGGAAACTATATTTTTGATCAAACTGTTAAGCATTCAGAATCTTTTGCTGTCAAATTACCCATTGCCTTCCCAACTGTATTGTGTGGCATTATGTTGAGTCAACATCCCAATATTCTAAACTACACTGACTCTCTGATGAAGAGAGAATCTCCTCTATCCCTGCATTACAAACTGTTTGAGGGGACACATGTCCCAGACATTGTCTCGACATCAGGAAAAGCTGCTGCTTCAGGTGCTGTGTACAAGGATGCTTTGATTGCTGAACTCAATGACACATGCAAGGTGCTGGAAGCAACCATCAAAGCCACCACAGAGAAGAAGATGGAGCAGCTGAGGAAGAAGAAGAAGCAGCTGTGGAAGAAGAAGAAGCAGCTGAGGAAGAGGAAGATGCAGCAGAGGATACTGAATCAGATGATGATGATTCTGAAGCCACCCCATGACCATCAGACCTTTATTTTTGCTTTTTACTCTTACTAGCTATAGGGGCATGTCCCTTTGAACAATTGATTGCTATTGGTCTGTAATGTTTGCATGCATTCTACTTTTGTCAAATTCTGTCTAAAAAGGGGGAGTAATAGTATTATTATGCATGATTTTGAGTAGTAGGATACGATGTATGCATGATTCATGATTTTGAGGGGGAGTTGTATGTATATGATACGATGTATGCATGATTCATGATTTTGAGGGGGAGACTGCTGCTGCTGATGATGACTGATGTAAGCTACTAGTAGCTGATAGAAGATGCTGCAGTAAGAGCATGGAGACAGGGGGAGCAGAAAGCTGATGTCACATGAGATGTCTTGACATCCTGGAAAAGACTAGTAGCTGATAGAAGATGCTGCAGTAAGAGCATGGAGACAGGGGGAGCAGAAAGCTGATGTCACGTGAGATGTCTTGACATCCTGGAAACGACTTGCAACTTGCAGAATTTTGCTGTCGCCACTACAGATACCGCTGTGCTTGATTACTCTGATAATGAAAGTTGCTGATCCCACTTGCATAACTGCTCGTACCTGCTCAGGAAGTGTCTAAGTATGTTTTAGACAAAATTTGCCAAAGGGGGAGATTGTTAGTGCTTAGCTCTACTGAGCTTTAAAAGATTGGCTAAGATTTTGTTAAAACATAAGCACTTAGACAATGAAGGAAAGCTGGAGTTGCTGCACATGATGTCCAACGTTATGTCAAGGAATAAGATCGGGCTGCACAATGCACAAGGCAAGATAAAATGTCAAATGAAGAATTGAAGCTGCAGGATCCACGATGTCGGATACAATGTCCAGGACATCCTGCCCGAAAATACTGGAGTTGCTGCACAATGCACAAGGCAAGATAAAAGTCAAATGAAGAATTGAAGCTGCAGGATCCACGATGTCGGATACAATGTCCAGGACATCCTGCCCGAAAATACCGGAGTTGCTGCACAATGCACAAGGCAAGATAAAATGTCAAATGAAGAATTGAAGCTGCAGGATCCAAGATGTCGGACACGATGTCCTGACATCCGGCCCGAAAATACTGGACACATAAATCTGTTATATCTTTAACAGATTAATGTGCAGTTAGCAACAGATTTGGCGATCTATCTTTAGGAACGAATTAAAAGATAATTAAAGTTCGAATTACAAACTTGAATAGTTCGTTCAGGGATTAAAGATTAAAGATAAAAACTAAAAGATCAAACTGTATCTTTTAGATCTTTAAGTGCAGATTTTCAGGAAAATGATAGATCTCATCCAGCACAAGTAGTTGCAGCCCAGATACGCACACTGCTATATAAACATGAAGGCTGCACGAGTTCTGTACCAAGTCCGGGATTGAAGAGTTATTTTGTGAGTTTTGGGACTTGAGTGTTTTGTGAGCCACCTTGATGTTATCCTAACATCAAGTGTTGGACCTGAGTGTGTAGAGTTGATCTCTATAGTTTGTGTAGAGTTGATCTCTATAGTTTGTGTAGAGTTGATCTCTATTGTTCAGAGAGCAATCTCTGGTGTATATTTGATTTGTTTGTAAACACGGGAGTGTGATTGAGAGGGAGTGAGAGGGGTTCTCATATCTAAGAGTGGCTCTTAGGTAGAGGTTGCACGGGTAGTGGTTAGGTGAGAAGGTTGTAAACAGTGGCTGTTAGATCTTCGAACTAACACTATTTTAGTGGATTTCCTCCCTGGCTTGGTAGCCCCCAGATGTAGGTGAGGTTGCACCGAACTGGGTTAACAATTCTCTTGTGTTATTTACTTGTTTAATCTGTTCATACAGTCAAATACAATCTGCATGTTCTGAAGCGTGATGTCGTGACATCCAGTACGACATTTGTCCTCAGTATCAGAATTTCAAGCATCTTCTCTAGGTGATGTTCTTTTTCTTCCTCTATCTTTTTGTTTGGTGAATTCACTTTAATTCCTTGTTCTTTGTCTTATTCTCCATGTATATCCTCCATTGTCTTCTGGTTTGGTGCTGTTTAGAGTAGATTCAAAAAAGTAAACCGATTAAATATTAGATCTACACTTGTTCTTGCATTTCTATGGTTCAAATTTTATAGATCTACTCTTGAATCATGTTTTTGTGTTGATTTTAGGTTCTATCATTTTTCAGTCATAATCTTCTTGTGCTGAACCTCTACATCTAAATTTTCTTCCAAAATATTGATTAGAAAAAAAAACACAAAAATCTAAGTGTAAATCACTTAATCCATGTTGTCTTAGAGCCATGTTTAGTCATAATAATTGTCACATTATGTTCTAAGTTTGTGTTGAATTTTTATTTTGTTGATTAAATTATAGATACATTTGTTCATGTATTCTTGTCATTATAGATACAATTTTGTGTGACACCTAGGCTATAAATAGAGGTCATGTGTGTGCATTTTTTTCAACTTTGATCATTTGAATATTAAACTTCATATTTCAGAGCTCATTTAGAGCACAAAATTTCGTGCTCTTCTCTCCATCTCCCTTCATTCATCTCCTTCTTCCTCCAAGCTCTTATCCATGGCCTCCTATGGTGGTGAGCTTCTTCTAGACTCATCTTCTCCTTGAAGTGGCGTCTCCTCTCTCTTTTCCTTTCTCCATTCCACTGCCATTCATCTTCCAAGAAGCAAAGGAATCCATTGATGAAGAAAATCCTAGGCCTACAAGCTCCAATGGAGCTTACATCATGTGGTATCAGAGCATCTTCATCTAGGTGATGTTCTTTTACTTCCTCTATCTTTTTGTTCGGTGAATTCTCTTTAATTCCTTGTTCTTCATATTATTATCCATGTATATCCTCCATTGTCTTGTAGTTTGGTGCTGTTTAGAGTAGATTCAAAAAAAATAAACCGATTAAATCTTAGATCTACACTTACTCTTGCATTTCTATGGTTCAAATTTTGTAGATCTACTCTTGAATCTTGTTTTTGTGTTGATTTTAGGTTCTATCAATTTTCATTCATAATATTCTTGTGCTGAACCTTTAGATCTAAATTTTCTTCCAAAATATTGATTAGAAAAAAAAACACAAAAATCTAAGTGTAAATCACTTAATCCGTGTTGTCTTAGAGTCATGTTTAGTCATAGTAATTGTCACATTATGCTCTAAGTTTGTGTTGAATTTTTATTTTGTTTATTGAATTCTAGATACACTTGTTCATGTATTCTTGTCATTCTTAGCCTATCTTTTGAATTTTGAGTCTAATTCATGCATGTTAATTAGTTCGTAACATGTTCTAAATCAATTCCTAGAAGTAGTCTTGTTGTTGAACTCTTTTTTGTTTCCTAAGATTCCTACATGATGCCTATGATGAAGTTGAGTTGTGGTGCTGAGTTGTGGTGCTGAGTTGTGGCTTGATTTGTGAATCAAATAAGTCTTAAGCTCTCTTGAATTGTGTTATTGAAGATAATTGAGGATAAGAAAACACAAATTGTAACTATCCAAGCCTTAAGCAACATAAACACTACTCTTAATTTATAGGTTGAAATCTCTGGTGCTGGCAGCTTGAACATACGAACTTGTATAAATTACTGGGAATTGGTCACTATGAACTCGGAGCTGAAAATTTTTCTAAAGTTTCTAGACATCTGTAAAAAAATTATAAAAAAATAACCAAGTGATTTGGATAAAAGGAAAAAATAAGAAAAATCACACAAGTTGGCAGAAAAATCAGTGTCCAGGAAAACAAAACTGAAAGGGAAGTGTGCTTGTTGTTTTGGCTCGAAATTTATTTTATAATTGGTGCCTATTTTATACCAATATTAGTTCTGAAATTTCAATTGAAAATTAGTTTGAAAACAAGTGCCAAAACTAGAGGTTTCTTGAGTCTTTTTTTTTAGTTTTTCTACTCTACTCTAGAGCCATTCTAGGATTCTCTTTGAGTCCTAGCTTGCTTTTATGTGCTTGTCATTGCTTTAATTGTTGAATAATCCTTGAAAATTTGTCTTGATAAAATCTATTGGTTTAGCTTTCATTTCATTTTTTTGGTCTTTGGTTATTGCTTGTCTCTTTGTTTCCTTGTTTGTGAGTTACCATATAGGGAATTACAGAGGAGGATTGGTGCCATCCCTTTAAGAATTTGAGTCAAGAAGCAAGGGGTCAACCACCTTAAGAGCTATTGGACTGAGAAGCACTCCAAATTGAGTGAATCACCAAAGAGAGAGCAACCACCAAAATTGAGGACCTTTTTGTAATTTTGTTATCGACAATTTACTTACCTTCTTTGCTTTCAAATTTTATAACAAAAAGGACTTTCATTGAAAGTAAGTTGGGAGCCTCCAATAGGTCACCCTACTTCCATTTGTGTGTGCTAATTTTAGGCAATTTTCCCTTAGGATAGTGAGTGTTTTGTTGGGAACCTTAAATGTGGTCATCCAAACACTCTTAGGATTCGCCTAGTTTACATTTCTTGCACTTTAATTTCTTGCTTACTTTCATAGCTTATTTCCTTTACCTTCCATTGTCAAACCGCCTAGATAGCTTACCTTTTACCAATTAGTTTTTACCTTATCTTTCACACCTCTTTTAGTGTTTATTTTGGCTAGTTTCAACCATAGTTTCTTTTACCTTTTGTTTTCAAACCCCCAACAAGAAAGAACCACAACTTAGGAACCAACATGAGTCTTCATTCTTCATCTAGTGTTAAAGGTGAGGGTTCTACTCCTAAGGACCCCTTGTATAAGGTATTAGATGAGTTGAGATCCCTTAAGTTGTGAAAAGAAAAACAAGAGAGAAAAGAAAAAGGAAAAAAGAGTGGAAGAAATAAATCAAGATGAAAAAGAGAAAATAAGGGAAGAAGAAAGAAGGAAAATACTAAAAGAGTTAAGAAAAGAAAAACATGCCACCTATAGTAGTCATGACTCTTGTAAGACCCTAAGTGAAGAACTTTGTGACTATTATGAAGGAAGGCATAGGTCACATCTTAGACCTCACTCCTATAGGAGAGAAAAGGAAAGAAAGCCTCAAGAGGCTAACATTAACCTCCCATACTTCCATGGGAAGGACAATGTAGAGGCTTACTTAGATGGGGAAATAAGGGTAGAGCAACAACTTAAAAGAAAGTCTACTTCAAAATTTTATGGCTCTCACTCTTATCCAAATAAAGAGCAAAGTCTAGGCATCTTAGGGGCGGCACCTTGTAAGCCCAAAGATGATAAGTGGAAGACAATAGAAAAGCAACCCCCTAAGGCTAGTATGCAAGAGAAGACTAGCTATATAAAGTGCTTTAAATGTCTTGGAAAAGGACACATTACATCTCAATACCCCACCAAGAAAACTATGATTATGAGGGGCCAAGACATTTATAGTAGCCAAGATGAGGCTACTACTTCACCTTCCTCTAGTGAAAGTGAAGTAGCAAAAGGAGAAGGATCTTGCAAAGAAACTACCCCTAAGAAGAAGGACAACCTTTAATGGTTAGTGTCGCAACATGCCCTTTTGCGAGCGAGCAAGGCGAGGCTCACGGGTGCGCTTTCCAAAGGAGGAAAGATGCGCGGAGTCGCCACCAACGTTTATTTGTGGAAAACGTCGGAAAAACCGAAGGAAACCGGTCAAAACAAAAATTCTAAGTTTGGGAGTTGTATTTACGTTTGAGGAAGGTATTAGCATCTCTCACGTTTGTCTCAAAGGACAACAACCTATTTTTTAGAATTGTGAAATTGTGTTATCTTACCTTTTATTTCTTTTTATTTTTTGAGGTCGACAAAAGCGGGGCTCTTGCTCCTACGTACCCTCCATCGAAGAGGAAATCAGACCTACGTAGTTCTTTCTTAAGGGTGAATCACACGATTTCTTTTTACTTGAAAGGTGATCATTTAAAGGCGTTGGACCTTAAAAATGATCCATTTACTTGGTAAGAAAGACTGAGATAATAAACTTTCAAATCCTTTTTTAGTGATTTTTGTGGACAAGCTTGACTTGGCGGGTTGATTTTAGCCTTAGTTTCACTTTAGTTATTAGTCAATTCAATTAAGAATGAGAAATCCCAAAGAGAAAACGTCCGATTGATTTTTTCGCTTTACTTTACTAAAAGGTATTTTTTTATTATTATATTATTATTTTACCTCTTTTTTTATTTCCAACGTGGTTATGGCATGACCGAACGGTCGAAATTCATTTTAACAGAAATTAACGGATATTCCAAATCAAATGATCGATGAAAATTTATTTTATTTTTTATTAGGCGAGAAATGACTTAAATAAATGACTGAAGCACGTCAAAAGGGGGTACGGAAAATAAATGAAAACGAGAATAAAAGTACATGAAACAAATGGGGACCACCACGGGTACATAGAACGAATTGAAAAGCTCGGTTTGGGGTACTTACCGGTTGAAGACCGAAGAAAACGAAGAACGGTTGAAAATCTTCGCGTAATTACCCATGGAAACGTTACGCAAACGTTACGGAAGCGCCTCGGCTTGGATTTTCTTCACGGAAATAATTTTCCTCAGCAATTTCAGGAGAATACGAAGTGCCAAGAAGGCTGACCCCTTTCCTTCTTCATTCCTCCCCCTATTTATAGCAAAATAGGGGAGGAGCTTGCCACCCAGCTCGCCCAAGCGAGCCAGGTTGCTTCCTCCAGAAGCAACCGCCTTCTGGAGGAAGAATCTGGAAGGCCTAAGTGGGTCTAAAACGCACTAAAAGCCACAAAGAGTTTATATATACAAGAACATAATGAAAGGAAACCAACAAAGGGGTAAGTCACGGTAAAACATTGCACGAAAATTAAATGGCCTAACTCTCTAAAAACATTCCCCAGTGGAGTCGCCAACTGTCGCAACCTACCCTTCGGCGGGAGGGCGACGCGTGACTCGCGGGATGCGTGTTCCACGAAAGGAATACGCGCGGAGTCGCCACCAACGTTTATTTGAGGAAAACGTCGGAAAAACCGGAAAAGACGAGATCTACGAACTTTTTAGTGAAAGGTTCGGGAGTTGTATTTACGCACGGGGAAGGTATTAGCACCCCACACGCCCGTCCCAAGGGACGGCAGCCTTTAATCGAATGTGCAAACATGACTTTGATTTTTATGTTCCCTTTTATGTTCTTATATCCTTTATACCCTTTTTATATTTTTTCCTTTTTTGTGGTCGACAAGGGTGTTTCCCTTTGCTCCTACGTATTCCTCAATTTGGGATGAGAAAATCAGACCTACGTAGTTCTTTTGGAACAAAGTGTTTGGTTAAGTTGTTTTTGTCTTTTTTGCAAAAGATGTTTTTATTGAACAAAAGGTCATTTAAGGTGTTGAACCATTAAACGGTCTTTTGATTTTGAAAGGGGAGAAACGTTAAGGCGTTGGACCATTAACGATCTCTTGTTTTTGAAAGGAGAGAAATGTTAAGGCATTGGACCATTAACGATCTCTTGGGGTGGTCGACAAAAGCGGGGCTTTTGCTCCTACGTATCCTCAATGAGGAACTCAGACCTACGTAGTTCTTTCTTATCAAGTGATTCTTTTTTATTTTAAGAGGTGATCATTTTAAGGCGTTGGACCTTAAAAATGATCCATTTTACTTAGTGAGAAAATGAAATGACAAACTTCAAAAGCCTATTTTTATGGACGAGCTTGACTAGGCGAATTGATTTTAGCCTTTAGTTTCACTTTAGTTATTAATCAATTCGATTAAGAATGAGAAATCCCAAAGAGAAAATGTCCACTTGATTTTCCGCTTTATTTTACTAAAAGATGTTTTTTTGATTATTTATATTATTTTTTACCTCTTTTTGATTTCCAACGTGGTTACGGCACGACCGAACGGTCGGAATTTATTTTAACCGAAGTTAATGGATAATACAATTCAAACGTTCGGTGGAAATTTATTTTATTTTTAAGTTAAGCGAGAAATGACTTAAGTAAAATGGCTTAAGCACGTCAACAGGGGGTATAAAAAGTAAACAAAACGAGAATAAAAATGCACGAAACACAATGTGGACCACTATGGGTACATAGAATGAATCGAAAAGCTTGGTTCGAGGTACTTACCCGTTGAAGATCGAAGAACGATGAAGAACGAATGAAGAACGTCGAAGAACGGTTGAAACCTTTGCGAAATTCCTCACGGAAAACGTTACGGAAACGTTTCGGAAGCGCCTCGGCTTAGATTTTCTTCACGGAAACAATTTTTCCAAGCGAATTCGAAAGAGAGAGAAGTGCCTAAGGGGCTGGACCCCTTCCTTCTTCATTTCCTCCCCTATTTATAGCAAAATAGGGGAGGTGGTTGCCGCCCAGCTCGCCCAGGCGAGTAGGGTTGCTTCCTCCAGAAGCAATCGCCTTCTGGAGGAATCTTCTGGAGGGCCCAAATGGGCCTGGGTGCTATTTGCACCCCCATTTTTACTAAGTACACCCCCCTCTGCTGTTTTTTGGTGATTCTTTTTTCGTAAAGTTACGGAAACTTACGAATTTCGTAACGATACTTGTTTTCTTTCCGTAATGTTACGGAACCTTGCGGATTACATAATCATCCCCTTTTTGACTTACGGAATGTTACGGAACCTCACTTAATTATGCAACGATGCTTCCATTTGATTTCCGATGTGTCACGGAAACTTACGGATTGTGCATCAATATTTTTTTGGTTTTTCGGCATGTCCTGGAATTTCATAAATTGCCTAATGATGGGTGCCAAGCACCTCACAAGGACCAAAGAATGGTCGCATGTCATCAAGCAAAGGTCCCCGGACGAAATTAGGGTATGACATCATGTATTTACTCTTTTTAGCTTTCGAAGAAGTTACGGAAACTCACGATTGCGTGATAATACTTTCTTTTGGTTTCCATTGCATTACGGAATTTCACGGATTGCGTAACCATGCTTTCTTTTGATTTCAGGCGCGTCTCGGGAATTCACATATTGTGCAACAAAGGGTGCTAAGTACCTTGAAGCGATCAATCAAAGGTTGTATGCCTTCAAGCAAAGGTCCCCGGACGAAATTAGGGTATGACAGTAGCCCCTCTTTACTTACCTTTTATCGGAGATAAGAGGAAAGTAAAGATAAAACACTGATTTCGTCCGTCTTTGCCCTTTCCGTGATTAGTCTATGATGACTCTTGTCTCTACTTCTTCTTTTTCTGCACAACACAAAAACAAAATACAAACAACAACAAAAACAACAACAACATAATATACATATATACACATGTTTAGCGAAGGAACCAATCGGAAAAATAACAAAAACCACATTTCCCAGTCACCGGAGGCTCCGCACTTGACGGTGGAGGACACATGAACAGCGCTACGCAATCAATTCATGGGTCTCCGAACAAAAGTGGAGAATGGAGAATTGGCGAACAGCACTAGGAAATCAATTCACGGGGCTCCAGACTCGTTGGTGGAGGATGCATGAATGACAATCAATTCATGGGGCTACGAATAAAAGTGGAGAATGGAGAATTGCACTAGGCAATCACTTCTCGTGGCTCCAGACTCATTGGTGGAGGATGCATGAACGACAATCAATTCATGGGGCTCCGAATAAAAGTGGAGAATGTAGAATTGCGCTAGGCAATCACTTCGCGTGGCTCTAGACTCATTGGTGGAGGATGCATGAACGACAACCAATTCATGGGGCTCCGTATAAAAGATGCATGAATGACAACCAATTCATGGGGCTCCGTATAAAAGTGGAGAATGGAGAATTGCGCTAGGCAATCACTTCGCGTGGCTCCAGACTCATTGGTGGAGGATGCATGAACGACAATCAATTAATGGGGCTCCGAATAAAAGTGGAGAATGGAGAATTGCACTAGGCAATCACTTCGCGTGGCTCCAGACTCATTGGTGGAGGATGCATGAACGACAATCAATTCATGGGGCTCCGAATAAAAGTGGAGGATGGAGAATTGCGCTAGGCAATCACTTCGCATGGCTCCAGACTCATTGGTGGAGGATGCATGAACGACAATCAATTCGTGGGGCTCCGAATAAAAGTGGTGAATGGAGAATTGCGCTTGGCAATCACTTCGCGTGGCTCCAGACTCATTGGTGGAGGATGCATGAACGACAATCAATTCATGGGGCTCCGAATAAAAGTGGAGAATGGAGAATTGCACTAGGCAATCACTTCGCGTGGCTCCAGACTCATTGGTGGAGGATGCATGAACGACAATCAATTCATGGGGCTCCGAATAAAAGTGGAGAATGGAGAATTGCGCTAGGCAATAACTTCGCGTGGCTCCACACTCATTGGTGGAGGATGCATGAACGACAATCAATTCATGGGGCTCCGAATAAAAGTGGAGAATGGAGAATTGCACTAGGCAATCACTTCTCGTGGCTCCAGACTCATTGGTGGAGGATGCATGAACGACAATCAATTCATGGGGCTCCGAATAAAAGTGGAGAATGTAGAATTGCGCTAGGCAATCACTTCGCGTGGCTCTAGACTCATTGGTGGAGGATGCATGAACGACAACCAATTCATGGGGCTCCGTATAAAAGTGGAGAATGGAGAATTGCGCTAGGCAATCACTTCGCGTGGCTCCAGACTCATTGGTGGAGGATGCATGAACGACAATCAATTAATGGGGCTCCGAATAAAAGTGGAGAATGGAGAATTGCACTAGGCAATCACTTCGCGTGGCTCCAGACTCATTGGTGGAGGATGCATGAACGACAATCAATTCATGGGGCTCCGAATAAAAGTGGAGGATGGAGAATTGCGCTAGGCAATCACTTCGCATGGCTCCAGACTCATTGGTGGAGGATGCATGAACGACAATCAATTCGTGGGGCTCCGAATAAAAGTGGAGAATGGAGAATTGCGCTAGGCAATCACTTCGCGTGGGTCCAGACTCATTGGTGGAGGATGCACGAACGACAATCAATTCATGGGGCTCCGAACAAGATTTGCTGGAAGGATCGAATGGTCCACCGGGTTTTTTCCACCTAAAAAGGCAAACATGCTTTTTGCTAAGAAAAATAAATCATTCGCGAGAGCACCATATCTTAGAGAAACAATATACTCATGCCAATGGTAATCTTCCTTGTACCCGAAAATGAAGGGCAGAATGTCAACATTTAGCTTATAAATGAACATTCAGGGGAAACATCGGGTTAAGCTGAAACTGGGAATAAATCACTCATAGTGTATAAAAAACTCACACAGGCAAGTGTTTTACCCTAACCCCAAACCATAACTGCACCATGACTTTATTTTGCACACGATTTCCTATCGAATCAAAGATCAACACGTACGATCACAGATCAATAGGATTTTCTCGACGGTAGTGTTTTTGGAGAGGAAGATGGGTGTTTCGGTCTTTTCCTCTTTGCTTATGTGGGGCGGGATATCGCCAGTCGAGAATGACTTTGAATGGAAATTCGAAAGGAAGAACCACCAAAAATGGGTTTTCCTTTGCCGGCAGTCACTTACCTTGTCGAAAATTTATCTGGTCTGAAGATCTTCTGTTCTCTTTCTTTCATTGATCGGGAATTACTCTGTTTTCCTCCGATTTCCTTTTTACTTCCTTCCGATCTTCGATCAGGAATCCTTCTTTTCCTTTTCTTTATTTTCACTTTTTCCTTTTCTTTCTTTTCATTTCTTCCTTTTCTTTCTTTTCATTTCTTCCTTTTCCATTCCTTTCTTTGGGAAATCGGGTTTTAGCATTCTATTTGCTCTCCCTTGAGGAGATTCCGCTGTCCTTTGCTTCGGGGGAAAGGATGAGGATTCTTTTTTATAGGCCAAGGTTCAAAAAAGTCTAAGGTTGTGTCTCAATGGGGTCTTTTATCGTGGGAGCCCGATCTTGATATCTGGGGCAAAACAAATTCGTGTGTCAAGGTGTCGGTCTCGGGCCAAACTTCCATATTATTCCACAAGGCACGTGCAACAATGATGATTTGGAAACAACGTGCAAATTTAGTCATGGCCACAGCCAGGTGGGCACTCAAGCATCCCGTTCATGGCATTGTGATACTACGGTTGGGAATTTACACAAACAGACCCAACATTTCCAAATTATGTTCTTTCATCAGTTCAAAGAATTCATCCATTCTTATCTCGGTTATTCAGGAAAATAAACTCTTAGCGTCAGTCCCTTGTTTCCAGAAGATATGTTTGCTCTCTATGAATGATTTATGCTTCCTAACCATAACATGCCGACCTTCGAGGTCTTTCTTCCTTTTTCCTTTTTTTTTTTGAAAAATGATGTGTCTATCGGGGAAGGAGAGTATGCTGATGAAATTTTCTCATAACCATAAATGAGATTTTGGATGTTAGCATTTCGTTTCTAAATGACCATATAGAGGAAACACTGGGTCCAACAAAGATAGGAGAAAATCACTCAAAGTGTATCAATCTCACACAGGTAAGTGTTTTATCCTAATTCCGAACCATAGATATGTCATGACTTGATTTTGCAAATCATTTCCTATCAAATCAAAGAGTACATACGTGATCATGGATCAATAGGACTTATTTTGGGAATGGTTTTTAGGTGGGGAATTTGGCTTTGAGTGTTTTTCCCTTTTTCTCTTCTGTTTTTGTTTAGTGTGTGGCGAGAAAGTCGCTAGCGCACAAGATTTTGTCGGCAATCAAAGGGAGAGGACCACTTTAGGTCGTGGTTTCCTTTTTCTTGTTTACTTGGTGACAATTCTGTATTGTTCAGATATTGTCTGGTCCAAAGACCTTTCTGGGTGTTTCTTCTGTTTTCTTCTGATCCTTGATCGGGAATTTTCTTTCCTTTTTTTGCTTTTCCTACTCTTTGATTGGGAATTTTTCTTCTTCTTCTTCTTTTTTTTTGTTTTCCGAGGGCAAGGATTGACATTCTCACCCTGGGTCAAGGTTTAGATAAATTGGGATTTTGGCTCAAGGCTTGTAGAACGGGTGGTCATGATATATGTCAGTGAGTTTTTCCTTCCTTTCATCTTCACCCTTGTTCTTTCAAACCACAATTCCAGAAAATCCACCTCTGCCCAGAATTATCTCGTGGCCATAACTCCCATTTTACGCACTCAAATTAAGTGATTCTTGAGCCTAAATTGACTTTCAAAACTAGACCTTTCACCTCGTTTTGGAATCACCTCGTTTGGAGCCCTGTAGCTTCAGTTATTGCCATTTCTATATTTCTGTCCAGCCACCACTTAACCTACATTTTACCATCCCATTCATCCATTTTATGCCAAGAACCACCTTATTAAGACCCACGAAATTAACCACCTTATTTTCCATCCTTTCCTTAATCAATTTCCGCATTTTCCATCAAGGTTTAATCCTAGACGATCCTAAGTCAGCCCTTGTGCCATGAGGGTTCATATCACCAGTGTTTCCAAAATATGTTCTTTTATCAAATCATGCATTCATCCGAGTCCATTTTGGGCGTTCGGAAAATTTTCACAGCATTCACTCTTCAGGTGTATACACATTTTTTTTCAAAAACTGGTTAAGATCAGTAAAATCTTTCAAAGAAAAGTTGGAAATTATCTTTTTTCACAAGCATGTTGTTTTTTAGCTAGACAACTTTTATTTTTTATTTTCTATTTTTTTTTCTTCCTTCTTATTCTTTTCTTGCTCGCTCTCTTTTTGCTCTCTTTTTTTTCCATGAGGTATTTTGCTACCTAAACATACGTATATTTTTGTGAGGTATTTTGCTATATACATGCGTGTCCAAGGTATCTTGCTACCTAAACATACATATATATGTTTTGTGAGATATTTTTGCTATATACATGCATATCCAAGGTATCTTGCTACCTAAACATACATATATATATTTTGTGAAGTATTTTTGCTACATACATGCATATTCAAGGTATCTTTCTACCTAAACATACATACATATATATATATATATATATATATATATATATATATTTTGTGAGGTATGACTACCTTCCGAGCTTGTGCTTGTTTTATTTAAATTCCTAGGATCATGAGCAAATAGGTGTGTCCTGCTATGACTTGAGAAACAAAACTGATCAAATAACAAGCAGAGATTTAAAAGGTACTAGGTTGCCTCCTAGTAGCGCTTCTTTAACGTCTTGAGCTAGACGCGTGATGGCTTGTCGGTCATGGACCTAGTACTTTTCTTACCTTTGGCTTTGGACTTGGTCGCCTATTGGTTGGCCATGGGTCGTAAGCAACGCTCCAACCTTTTTGCGGATGAGCTGAGGTGACAGAGGCCCGTAACCAGAGCTGGAAACCCCAGGGCCCTGTTGGACTTCTTCGGGTCCACTGGGCGTCTTGTGGGCATGATCCCAGCAAACAATAGATGACATCAGAAATCAATTGAGCCATGTGCATACTTACCTATGTCATGACCTGACCTTGCCGGGGGAGATTGGCATTGTGGTCGCTGGGCAGAATGTTGCTAAATAGCAACGTCATCCATATCCATGTAAAAGTGGTCATCTTGGTGCGCATGATCCGCATCGTCTTTTTGCAGCGGCACGGGTGAAATCTTGCCCCGGTATGCATAGTAGATGTGTGATAGCCTCCCTCTCTGGATGTGCTCGCACAGTTGGTCGCCCTCCAATATCAGGGGGTGGCCCAGGAACTGATAAAAGGAAATTACTGGCCCCTTAACCGGGAGCGCAAGTCTCGGTGAAGCATCTAAGGGCAAAGGACCTTATATTCTCTTAAGGACCTTATATTCTCTAAAGGCGAGGGCGTGCAGCCCTCTAAAGGTGATAGGTACTAGTACCCAAGGGTCCACCTTTATGAGAAAGAAAGAGATTGACTCATCGAGAGGGCCGGTCATCCAAAAAGATTGGACACGAGATGCAGAAAATCTATGCAGTTAACATGATTTTTAGGGATGCAGACGCATGCAACCTTTGTCGTGAAATTTGGTAATGCTGACCTCATATGAAACAATGCAATGCAATGGAAAGTTTGTACAATGTTCATGACATTCTTTCCCTATTTTGTGTTTTTGATTTTGATTTTTTTTTTGGAAAACACAGATTGACTGTCCTTTTGAAAAAGGTGATAATTCATGCAACCTTATTCTATCTTTTGCAAATCTCTTCGGGAACTCCCTCAAGGTGTATGTTCTGTTTGATTTAGTCACTTGACCATTTTGGAGTGACGGCAATGGAGCCGTTTGACGTTTAATCCATCTATTGAAATTCCAGGGTTTGTCTCCCCCTTTTTTTTCTTGTTTAAAAACATCAACGGGTGAGAACTTTTGATCTACCCCTATATTCACTTGAGGCTCATGCACGATGCCCCTCATCGCCCCAGTGTAAGGCTTTGAGGTACCAATTGTTATCTTTCGTCATGACCTTGTAGCTGGAAACCTATTGGGTGAGAACTTCTAATCTACCCCTAGGTTCGCTTGAGGTTTTTACATGATGCCTTTCATTGCCCCAGTGTAAGGCTTTGAGGTACCAATTGTTGTCTTGCTTTCACAACCTCGTAGTGAGGAAGAATGAAAGAAGCAATTGATTCTTGCAAAAAGAATTTTCCAAGGACGAGAAATAGTTGAAGGATTTTTCAGTTGATGGATTAAGTCAAATGACTCCTATGTAGAAGCAAGATGTTTTGATGTCTTGATGATGCTAAAGCATCAAGTGCTTCTAAGTTTTATTCAAGACAAGAATTCAAGAAAATCAAGATATATGATCAAGTTGATCTCTAGAATCTTTAGGAAGAAGTTTCCAAATTAAAAAAACAAAAGGTTTGACCAAAGAATTCTATCATTTCAAATTGAGATTTGCTTTCTGGTAATCAATTACCAGCAGCTGAAAATGTTTATAACAATCACTAGAAATTTGAATTCAAAATTTATAATGTGTAATTGATTACACATGGATGGTAATTGATTACCAACAGTTTATTGAACGTTTTAATTCAAATTTTAAAGCCTGTAATCGATTACACAAGTCTTGTAATTGATTACCAGAGGGGATTTTCAGAGAATAATTTCCAAGAGTCACATCTATTCAAATGTTTTATGAATGGCCATCAAAGGTGACTTGGAAACACGAATTTGAAGAGAGTTTTCATTGCCCAAACAGTTTTATCCTCTCAAAAGATTAAGAGTTTTTCTGAACTTAAATGTCTTATCCTCTCAAAAAGATTCCTTGGTCAACCACTTGCATATTCAATAAGGAATTTTGATTGATCTTCATTGTACAATCTATCTCTTTTAAGAGAGATTTCATCTTCTCTTCTTCTTATTTCTGAAAAGGGATTAAGAGACTGTGGGTCTCTTGTTGTAGAGGATTCTTGAACACAAGGGAAGGGTTGTCCCTGTGTGGTTCAGACTTTGTAAAAGGAGTTTTACAAGGAGAGTGGAAAATCTCAAGTGGGTTGCTTGAGGACTGGACGTAGGCACGGGAAGTGGCTGAACCAGTATAAATCAAGTTTGCATTCCTTTCTTCCCTTAAACTTCTTTTATTTATTGCTATTTATCTTTTGCTTTAAAGAAGTTTATTTTGAATTGTCTTTTGAGTAATTCATGTTAAGGGTGCATTGTTAATCCAAAAAGAGAGAGTGAAAGTTTAATTGGGGAATAGTCTTCGTATCTTAATTCAACCCCCCTTTTTCTTAAGGTAACTGAGGCCATTTGTCCAACATCCTATTCTTGATAACTCACTTCTCTCTAAAAAGACAAACTTTTCGGAATGATAAACTGAGGTCACATGAACATCTTGAAAACACAGTCAATCAAATGCTTTTTTTTTCTTTTTGAACTCTTTTTTTTATTTTTATTTTGAAACTTATTTGTTTTCAATTTTACTCGTTGTTTTACGGCACCCCCACCAACGTGCAAGACGAGTAATCTCTGATTGAACGGTCTTGGAAGTCCAAACTCAGGAGCACAGGTCGCTTGAGCAAACAGACCAATGGCTTGCACCCACATTCCGGTGAAAGTTGAATAAGCAAAGATGCGTTTGTGAGAGGATGAGGGACAAAGATATCAACTTTATCCATTTCATTTAACATTGTAACTGTGGTTTACAATAATGGTACAAACTTGAAAATCCTGATGAATCATTAGAGACATCTAACAACAGCTTTCAAAATTGCCCCATATGTGGCATCTCTTGTCAATGTCAGGATTTACACGCGATTCTCCTCAAATTTCAGCCAGCCCGCATCAATTAGACCTTGCACCTTACGCTTCAGAGCCCTACAATGCTCAATGGAACGCCCTAGGGCTTCTCCGTGACAAGCACACGTTGCGTTCGAATCGTATTCTTGGAAAAATGGAGGTTGATGAACCTGGGCTGGGGTTATGGCTACCATTGAATTGTAAGTAGATATGGGAGCAAGTTAGCATAAAACACTGGAATTGGGGTGAATTCTACAGGCTTTTTCACTGCAAAATTCATTTCTTGGTTGGTGTTTTGGTTTATGCTAAAGGTGGTGTTTGTCATTGGAAGTGCGGTAGGTAGGCTTTGTGGTTGATTTTAGGGATGGCCTTTGTGGATGACTGGGTGGTGGGTAACGAGAAGGGTTGTTATTGGCTGAGTAATGACATTGTTGGGTTGGTGGGAAACTTGGTCGTATAAGAATGGCAGTCACAGCATAGGTTTCTCCCTCCTTCTCATCCTCTTCACTTGCCCCAGTTTTTTTTTTTTGCATTTATCAAAGCAAGATGATCAGATTTGCCTCTTTTTAGACCCACTTCGATCATTTCGCCGGCGAAGACCAAATCCGCAAAGCTTGAAGGTGTGTAACCCACCAATTTCCATAGTAGAATACTGGTAATGTGTCTACTATCATTGTCATCATTTTTCGTCATTGAGGTGCCACTTGAGCTTCCAGGTTCTCCACCTTTGGGCGTATTCTTTGAAAGATCTGTGCCCCCTTTTTTTGCACATGTTTTGTAGTTGCATTCTATCCGAAGCCATTATGCCGACACTGCCTAACGAAGGCAACCATTAGGTCCTCCCAGGAATGGACTCGGGAAGGTTCCAAGTTAGTGTACCAGGTAACAACTACCACAGTAAGACTTTCTTGGAAGGAATGTATCAACAATTACTCATCTTTTGCGTATGCCCCCATCTTCCGACAATACATCTTTAGATGGTTCTTGGGGCAAGTAGTCCCCTTGTACTTGTCAAAGTCCAGCACCTTTCAACTTGGGAGGGGTGATGATATTGGGTACTAGGAACAACTCTTCTAGGTTAGCAAAGGCATAATCTTCACCTCCTTCAATGGCCCTGAGCCTTTCCTCTAGATGATCCAACTTTCCCTTTTCTGCCATAGCATGAGGGTTTTTACTTGTTGTGGAATGCAAGAGGTGTAGCTGGGAATGATACTGAGGGCCCTCCAAAGTGTTTTGCAGGGGTATACCACCAATTGCTTGCCCTTCAGTGGCATATCCAAGGCAAGGCTCGGAGTCGGCTAGATTGTGGTGAGGAATTTCATGTGTCTCCCTCACGGTTTAAGAGACATGTGCATGATAGTTCGGGGTTGTTGGCTCTCAATGGGTATAGGAGTGGAGTTATTGACATTCTCACTGGGAGTGTATGCTACATTGGGTGGTGTATAGTTGGGAGGCATGCTTGTTTTAAATTTGCGCATAATGGGGGCCGCCCATACTTCCAAAATCTTTGCCTATCATATCTGAGGTTGGATGATTCATTGGGTTGATGCCGGATGGGGACGTCGGGTTCACCTTAGCAACAGCGCTGGTAGTGGCAACTGCAACCGCATTGGCTTCCATTATCTTCTTCATGCTCATCATGGCCTCCATCATTGCGGCCATTTGCTCTTTCATGGCCTCCATGTCGGCCTCCATCTGCTCTTGTACCTCCTTCGCTTTACCCATTACTCTAGCTCTAGCACGGGTTTGGTAAGGGCACCGTAAAGCATTTTTTTTCTTTTTTATAACAATGATTAAGTTCTTTTTTTTTTCAAGGAAAGAATGCAATGAGCAATGCAACCAATGAACAACACGAATGTATGCGAATGATGCACAGTTGAAGTATTGCGAATTTTTACGCAGGATATGGGGTTGAATCAATTTAGATTTTCAACATGGTCCATGACATCATCGTCAAGGTGGAACTGGAAGTAACAGGGACATCGGCATTCCTAAAATGTTTTTGGCAGTAGACAAAGCAGTGATGTAACACGATCGATCTTTTGCCCCAATTTTTTGCAAGATGGTTACTTCCATACTTCAACTTGACTCGATGAACCTTTTCGTAAAAGCACGAGCTTGGTTCAACCCCATAACCCAGGGAATGGCAATTTTGATTGCCAATACTTCATCAACATTTCATAGGGATGAAAGACTCGGGAATACGCATGCTATGCATGGAAATGTAATTATGAGATTGAGATGTCCAAAGAAACATCCTTTCTTAGTTAACCATGCATTAGGTACCATGTTCAATCATTTTGTTTTTTAAGTGAAATGGGTTTATGATCCCGACATGGTTGGCTCATGGTACCGAATATATGCAACTAAGAATGCAGCGTGAATTTTCGCGCTTTCTTTTTTGTTTTTGTCTTGCAGAGGAAAACGCAAGGGTCATGCATGAGCAAACATGAAAATAATTGGTATGCAATTTGTAGATCAAAAAGTTTGTTGAACGCATATGCATGATGATGCAATGACCCATGCAAAATGTGAGGTTGGAATGTGATAACGGACAAATGCAGGAACGATATGTTCATTATGATGCTAAAGAGATGTTTATGCGATGCATGATATGAATGCATTTACGGACACGAGAGCCCCGAAAAATTATCTCTTCTTACTAGCACACTTGGGGGTACAGTGCCCCATGTGTGTAGTTAAGAAGGTGATATGGATCTTTCGGCTTCCCATTGTGGTGTCCCCAAAATAATGACTGGTTTAATAGTAATGATTTAATTAACAAAAACCATGGTAAATTTTTTTTTCTTCTTTTCTTTTTCATTTCTTTCTCTTTTCACCAAAGCAAGGTTTAGAAGGAAAATCCTCACTATAGAGTCCTGAATGGCCAGTTCACAACTCTATTCGGAGTCATTTCTTTCTTACCGCTCATAATCTCTAAACTATTTTGTTGTTTCAAAAGAAAGAATGTACCAGCCATTACTTTAGGTCGTCACGTGAAAATAAAAGAATAAAATACGGTCGATAAACTCTTTTACAAATAAAGTTGCTAATGCTTTCTTTTCAAATAACAAGATTGATCATAACTACTTTCATCATTTAAAAGTTGTCCAAAATATGGGAGTTTCACAAAATACATAGTGTCATCCAGAGCAAAGGTGTCCATAGTGGTGGCTTCAGCCACATGTATACAATCATCAAATTCCTATACAACAGGTCTACCCATACAAAAACAAAAGAGTAAACCTAACAGTCAGTCCTAGATACACCCACCCTCAAAAAGTATATAAAACTAGTCCATGGAACTGTCCACTATGATGAAGAGCCTCCACTAGTCGCCATCTCTCTCGGGCCACTATCCTCCGTAGAGTCTGCCTCAGATGCCGACATGACTTCCTCGGGAGGATCCACCTCAGGAAGTGGGTCCTCATCGCCCTCTAGAAAATCAAGAGCATCCACAGCAGGCTCAGGAGGTAGCTCCTCGGGATCCTCCTCAGGGTCTTCCTCGGATGACGTCACCTCGATCACTTGGACTGGCTCCACTAGACGGTATGGTGTAGGCGTGGGTAGTATCCACTCCACAGTGCGCTGAAGCGTGCGCACGGGCTCATCTGGATGCACCAAAGAAGTCGTCGTAAATCGAATAGTGCCCCAAAATCGGCACCTCGTATTGCCTTCGAGGGTCTCCCAGGCTCCCTCTAGGCACTCCATCTCTACTCGATCATGGATTAGCTGCGCCGCCATCACGATCTACAAGAAAGAAAAGAAAGGGGTAGACTCTTTCACAAGAATCTAACTATGCCGCAACACAATGCGTCTCATAACCACTACATGCAAGTAAAAGGGGTATCTCAAGGCTTTTCATCCCTGGTAATCGATTACACAGCCTTGGTAATCGATTACCAGAGGCCAAACTTGAATCACACAGCTTCAGGACATTAAAACCTGAAAAAGGCACTGTGTAATCGATTACACATACCTGGTAATCGATTACCAGTGACCCATTCCTCTATGTAATCGATTACACAGACTTGTAATCGATTACCAGAGGCCTCCACAACCTGCTACCTTCATTTCTAAGCCTGGTAATCGATTACACCCCCTTGGTAATCGATTACCAGAAGCCCTCACAGCTTCCTGACCTCGTTTTCAAGCCTGGTAATCGATTACACCCCCTTGGTAATCGATTACCAGAGACCATCTTAGCCTCCTGTCTTCATTTTTAAGCCTTGTAATCGATTACCCACCCTTGGTAATCGATTACCAGAGGCCATATCTCACATATCAATCAAATTTCACAGCTGGCCAGCCACCACAAGCCCCTTTGCTTTGTGGTCTTTGTTCCTTTTATCTGTTGACTGCTAGGAGCTCGCCTGTTTAGGTACATCACAGGTTCTCACTGACTGACTATGCCCGGGTTGGGTCGGGATTGGTCAAGCTTGGTTTTGGGCAATAGCACCCCACCTGACGTCCCCAAGGTCTCCTAACCCCCGCGACATATCTCCAGGTACCACTCTGTGGTCAACGAATAAAAGCAGGAAGTTTCACCCTTCTACACTTCCTTATCTCAAGCTTTCAGGATTATGGGGTACCCATCACATGTGGTACTAGGTGGCGGTCGGGCGATGGTGCACAACAAGTTTTCCACATCCACAAAGCGCGCATAAACCCACCATCCCCAGTTGCCCACCTCCAACTGAGCTCACGTACTCCCACGTAGCTCATATCCTAGTTTCTCTCAACACCGGGTCCCCATCAATCCTCCCAAGCTTCTCCAACATCCAAGTAAAACAACATTCAAACAGCACAAACTATCACAGCCAAGAAAACAGAGCAAAGGCATAAAATTCTGCCAAAACACCAACCAAAATCACATCTTTTCTCACTTAAAGACCCCAGTAACAATTCCTTCGTTCCAATTCGTTAACCGTTGGATCGACTCCAAACTTTTACTGGAAGTCTCTAGTACACAAGCCTACATTTTGACCGTTGGGATCTTCTAGAAAACATCCAGAACTTATTCTGCACCACTCTTTCCACAGCCAATCACACACAAGCATTTTTCTGCACTTGTGCAAAATTCTGTTGCACAATTTCACAGCAAAAATCTGCACAAAGTGCAGATTTCGAAAACCACACTTCCCCTCATCCAATCTTGCCCAAATCAAATCCTACAAGTCCCAAATCATGTATCAATCATGTCTAAACCAAAGCCAAGCTTCAAACCACAGCAACACAAAATCTAGGTGTCCAAAACCCCTCAATTTAATGGATTTTCTAGGCTTGAGAAGTGAAATTTAGAATGGGACAAATTTGAAGCAAACTCTCACCTCACACAAGTCTATAACATCAATTTAAACTTGTTCAAACTGGATTTACGCCTAAAATTTCACCGAATCAAAATTTGACTCCTCAACACCCAATTTTGCCCTAGAAATGACTCTTGGTTCACTTTGGTCATTTGTTTTTCTCTCTAGCACAGCCTAACCTTTCTCATAAGTCCTAAATGGCATTTCAAGCTAAGATTAACTCACTTTAACCTCCATTTACCACAGAATCCAGATTTAACCTTCCAACTCTCAAGGCCTCACTCTTTTTCCACTCATAACACCACATTCTCACTTTCTAACCCTAGGTTAACTCTACCCTTCATCTCTAACAGTTTTCCATAAGTAATTTCAGCACATAAACATCACAAGCATCATCATAAGAACCCTAAAACTGAATGGGTAAGCTTAACTCATCCAAACATGGAAAGTTCAACATGCTTTCAACAAATTTCTTCACAAATAACTATCATGAAGCAGAAAACTAGCAAAACTACCCATCATATCTCCCAAAACCCCATACCCACAAAAATCAAGAGAGAAAGAAGTCCACCCAAACCTGAAATTTCGAAGTCCCACTCGTAGACACGCACTTCACGACTCCGAAAATGCCCTCCTTTCGCGATTTGGAGCAGAAATGAGCACCAAAGGTTGAAGCTTTGTTGGGCAACAATGGTGGAGGAAGAAAAGAAGAAGAAGGCTGCGTGAGAGAGAGGGAGAGCTTCTGAAATTTCTTTTGGGCTGAGTGAGGAGAGAGAGAGGTGCTTTTTAGTTTTAAAAGGCTTTTTCCCTCTTTTATTAATATTTTATTTAAGCTATGCCACATGTCTCCATTTGAGTGGAGCAAAAAGGGCCCACTTTCTCTTTTGATTGTGACCCATACTCAGCCACAAAAAGTGAGAAAAACCTGACCTTTGAAACGCTAAAATCCTGCCTCGGTTTGCGTGTCATTTCTCTGGTTCCAGTTCCTCGCGTTTCTCTGCGTCCGTCGGGGCCAGTTTTCGAAAGCAAGCAATATATATATCAAAACGCTCAGAATAAAACCCCGAGCGTTGTTCAGAGGTTGGCTTCGTTAAATTTTAAGTCGCACGCAAAACAATGATTTTTAAACTAATTAACTAAGAATTAACCCATAACCTCCCAGTTATGGATTTCTCTTCCTTAATTAGCCTAACCCGCATATCTTGCCCCCACTATTCCTACTTCTATCAAGAACACATATGCATATACACTGAATAATACATATATATATATATATATATATATATATAGTCATTCAAAATTTATCGTTTCCAAAAATTCCGGGTAGAAATTTCCAGGATGTCACAATACTCCAACCCTTTTAGGAATTTCGTCCCCGAAATTAACTACTCTATGAACAAACTTGGGTACAATTCTCTCATCCTATCTTCCAACTCCCATGTAGAATCACCCTCATCGTTTCCCCACTGCACCTTCACCAACGCGATCTCCTTTCCTCTCAACGACTTCATTCTTCGGTCAGTGATCTTCTAAGGTTGTGCTTTATAGGTGAGGTTATCCTTCACCTGTACCTCGTCCACTGCAAGTATATGTGATGGATCTGGGTTGTACCGTCTCAGTTGAGAGACATGAAACACAGGGTGCAAATTCGATAAACTCGGAGGTAAGGCGATATGATAAGCTACGGGCCCAATCTTATTCAAAATCTGATACGGACCTAGATACTTGGGTGTCAACTTCCTAGCCTTGAGAGCTCTTCCGACCCCGGTTACAGGAGAAACCTTCAAAAACACATGTTCTCCTTCCTGAAAATCTAGTGGCTTCCTCCTTCTATCATAATAGCTCTTCTGCCTATCCTGAGATGCTTTTATCTTCTCTCGAATCAATTTCACTTGTTCATTAATCTGTTGTAGCATTTCAGGTCCAAGAAGTACTGCTTCTCCATCATCGTACCAACAAATAGGAGTTTTGCACTTTCGTCCATATAAAGCTTCAAAAGGAGCCATACCAATACTGGCTTGGTAGCTATTGTTGTAAGTAAACTCAATCAATGGCAAACAATCCATCCAGCTACCTTGTTGCTCTATAATACACGCCCGAAGTAGATCCTCTAGAGTCTAAATGGTTCGTTCAGTCTGACCATCTGTTTGAGGATGATAAGCTGAACTATCAGCTTTCTCCCCAAGGCTTCATGTAGACTTGTCCAAAATCGCGAAGTGAACCTCGGATCCCTGTCAGATACAATACTAGAGGGAATTCCATGCAACCTTACTACTTCCTTGATGTACAACTCCACTAGTTTCTCCATTCTATACTTCATATTCACCGGAATAAAATGAGCAGATTTGGTGAGTCGATCAACTATGACCCACACAGCATCATGCCCACGACTAGTCTTGGGTAAACTAGATACAAAATCCATAGATATGCTCTCCCATTTCCATTCCGGAATTTCCAATAGCTTCAATTCTCCTGATGGTCGCTGGTGCTCAGTCTTAGCCTTTTGACATGTCAAACATCTTGCTACATATTCAGCTACATCTTTCTTCATGCCATGCCACCAAAAACTTCTCTTCAAATCTTGGTACATCTTAGTCATTCCTGGATGGAAACTAAGACGACTTTTATGCGCTTCCTCCAAGATCTTAACTTTCAAATCATCTAAAGATGGCACACATATCCTCCCCTTGAATCTAATTAACCCGGTTGTGTCCTTCTCAAACTCCACATTCTTATCCCCCATTGCATCTAACACCTTGCCTTGCAAAAACGGGTCATCCTCTTGAGCTTCGCGTATGTGATCTACGAATTCATTGGTAATCTGTAACGCTCCCACAAATAAACTCTCGGGTCGTACCTCGATTGCTAGATTCAAATCTCGGAACTCCTCTATCAATCTCTGCTTCAAACTCATCATAGTCGCAACATGTAAAGATTTCCGGCTTAGCGCATCGGCTACTACATTAGCCTTTCCGGGATGGTAGGAAAGACCAAAATCATAATCCTTGAGGAACTCCATCCATCTTCGTTGCCTCATATTGAGTTCCTTCTGATCGAACAAGTATTTGAGACTCTTATGATCACTGAAAACTTCAAAATGAGTACCGTATAAATAATGCCTCCAAATCTTTAAAGCAAAGACCACCGCTGCTAGTTCCAAGTCATGGGTCGGGTAGTTAACTTCATGAGGGCGTAATTGACGTGAAGCATAAGCCACTACTCTTCCCTCTTGCATCAACACACACCCCAAACCTTGCCCGCTTGCATCGCAATACACTTCAAATGGTCTCTTAGGGTCGGGTAAAATTAACACTGGAGCTGTCGTCAACCGCCTCTTCAACTCTTGGAAACTTTGCTCACTCTTCTCATTCCAGACAAACTTCTCATTCTTACGAGTCAACTTAGTTAGGGGCAATGCCAATTTAGAAAATCCCTCAATGAATTTTCTATAATAGCCAGCCAACCCCAAGAAGCTTCGAACCTCCGTTGGAGTTGTCGGTTGTTGCCACTCCATAACCGACTCCACCTTGTTCGGATCCACTGCAACCCCGTCCTTAGAAATCACATGCCCCAAGAACTGCACTTTCTCCAACCAAACTTCACATTTCGACAATTTGGCGAACAACTTCCTATCCCTCAGGATATGCAATACAATCCTCAAGTGCTTCTCATGCTCTTCCTTATTCCTCGAATACACTAGGATATCATCAATAAACACAACCACGAACTGATCCAAGTAATCATGGAATATACGGTTCATATAGTCCATGAAAATAGTCGGAGCATTAGTCACTCCAAATGGCATGACTAAATACTCATAATGCCCATACCGAGTCCGAAATGCAGTCTTTGGGATATCTTCCTTCTTAACTCGGATTTGATGATACCCCGATCGCAAATCTATCTTCGAAAATACCGTCACTCCCCTCAATTGGTCAATCAAATCATCTATCCTTGGTAGAGGATATTTGTTCTTGATAGTGACCTTGTTTAACTGCCGGTAGTCTACACACATCCTCATACTTCCATCCTTCTTTTTAACCAACAAGACCGGCGCTCCCCACGGTGATGCGCTTGGACGAACAAATTGTTTGCTCAAAAGATCCTGCACTTGTGCCTTCACCTCTGCTAGTTCTACCGGAGACATTCTATAAGGCGCAATCGACACTGGATTCGCCCCAGGCACCAAGTCAATAATGAATTCCACTTCTCTCTCAGGTGGCAATTCACAAATGTCGTCAGGAAAAACTTCTGGAAATTCCGACACCACCGGTATACTACTAACTTCAGCGTCCTCTTCCACATTCATGGAGAACAACACCATGTAAGTTCGAACATCCTCCGTTCCTTCGTGGGTCGCATCCCTTTTCAATTGTTCATTTGGAACTACATCTCCACCAAACACTAGCATCTTCTCCTTGCAGTCTAGGAAGATATGATTAGTAGATAACCAATCCATCCCCAAGATCACATCTAGATGAGCTAAAGGTAGGCAGATCAAGTCCGCCATAAAAGATCGACCCTCAACAATTATAGGACACTTCAAACACACCCGAGAGGTGGTTACAGGCTCGCTAGTCGGAGTAGACACCACCATGTCATATGGCAACTCCGTCGCACATAACCCCAACCTCCCCACACATGCATGAGATATGAAAGAATGCGTGGCACCCGAATCATAAAGTACATCTAGTAGTTTATCAGCAATCAAACACTTACCCCGTATCAAATCGTCGGAGGCAGCCGCTTCTGAACCACTCATAGCAAATACCCGAGAGGGTACTTTTGGTCTTCCACCACTAGTGTTGTTGTTGCTAACATTACCGCTCCTTGTGGAATTAGTGGGTCCACGATTGACGGTGTTGGAATTGGCAGTCACCGTCGGTCTCCCGGTCACCCTACATTCTCGAGCATAATGGCCC
Source organism: Glycine max (assembly GCF_000004515.6). NCBI lineage: Eukaryota > Viridiplantae > Streptophyta > Magnoliopsida > Fabales > Fabaceae > Glycine > Glycine max. Next base: position 24,855,096 of record NC_016091.4, read on the forward strand.
ACCTTACCACACACTTAACAACGGTTCTCCTGTGTCTGCTGGAGCTGTGGGCAATTCCTCTTAAGATGCGGTCCCCCACACTGAAAGCATTGTACTACAGTCCCCCTTGACTGGCTCATATTGGAGGTAGCCATAGGTTGCTTCCCCTTGTTGCTAGCATACGGCTTCATCCTCTTGTTACCATTTCCTCTGAAAGGATGGTTTCTCTGAGGTCCTCCAACGCCTCTAGCTTGCCTCTCCTTCATCTTGTCCTCAAAAAACCTGCACTTTGTTACCAGCTGATTAAAATCCGTGATCTGCATATAACTAACCGCCTGTTGGATCTCCAACCGAAGCCCATTCTCGAACTGAGCACATAAATCTTCCTCATTTCGAGCATCTTGGTATTGAGGCCAATACTGTAGAAGCTCATTGAACTTAGCCGTGTACTCCCCAACAGACATGTTTCCCTGCTTCAGATCCAGAAATTCCCTCGCCTTCCTCTTCCTGAGATCTCGTGGAAAGTAATTCTCCAGGAATTTGTCCTTGAAGGCATTCCAAGGAATCACGCCTCCTGGTGCAACAAATGAAGGCTTCACGAACTTCCACCAATTCTCGGCCTCTCCTTGGAGCATAAATGTCGCATAAAGGACCTTATGCTCCTCAAGGCAACCCATCGCCTCAAAAATCTTTTCCGTTTCAGCTAACCACAACCTAGCACCTTCCGGATCATAGTCTCCACTGAACTTTGGCGGGTGGTTCTTACGGAAAGCCATGAGTCCCCGATACTCCGCCGGCTCTACATCACGTTCCTGCACTAGAGTTTCCAGCACAGCTGTGATGCGGTCGAGGACATCACGGTTCTGATCCCTACCACGTCCTGCCATACTTAACCTGTAGGGAAACTATTAGTACCCAAGAAATCCTAATGAGAGAGTGTACCACACAGGCTATGACAGTTATAACAACATCCTTCTCTTTATACATACTTATACACACAACAATCCTATGAATCAGTCACACATCCATGCTCAAGACAAGAAGGCAGAAATACACACAATGTGTGACTTAACGTCACTCCCCGAAACCTACTTCCAAGTTTCAGAGATACACAGCATTCACACAGCAAGACCATAACAGGTTCACTAGAATCCAACTTTTGCTCTGATACCACCAATTGTGGCGTCCCCAAAATAATGACTAGTTTAATAGTAATGATTTAATTAACAAAAACCATGGTAAATTTTTTTTTTCTTCTTTTTCTTTTTCATTTCTTTCGCTTTTCACCAAAACAAGGTTTAGAAGGAAAATCCTCACTATAGAGTCCTGAATGGCCAGTTCACAACTCTATTCAGAGTCATTTCTTTCTTACCGCTCATAATCTCTAAACTATTTTGCTGTTTCAAAAGAAAGAATGTACCAGCCATTACTTTAGGTCGTCACGTGAAAATAAAAGAATAAAATACGGTCGATAAACTCTTTTACAAATAAAGTTGCTAATGCTTTCTTTTCAAATAACAAGATTGATCATAAATACATTCATCATTTAAAAGCTGTCCAAAATATGGGAGTTTCACAAAATACATAGTGTCATACAGAGCAAAGGTTTCCACAGTGGTGGCTTCAGCCACATGTATACAATCATCAAATTCCTACACAACAGGTCTACCCATACAAAAACAAAAGAGTAAACCTAACAGTTAGTCCTAGATACACCCACCCTCAAAAAGTATATAAAACTAGTCCATGGAACTGTCCACTATGATGAAGAGCCTCCACTGGTCGCCATCTCTCTCGGGCCACTATCCTCCGTAGAGTCTGCCTCAGATGCCGACATGACTTCCTCGGGAGGATCCACCTCAGGAAGTGGGTCCTCATCGCCCTCTAGAAAATCAAGAGCATCCACAGCAGGCTCAGGAGGTAGCTCCTCGGGATCCTCCTCAGGGTCTTCCTCGGATGACGTCACCTCGATCACTTGGACTGGCTCCACTAGACGGTATGGTGTAGGCGTGGGTAGTGTCCACACCACAGTGCGCTAAAGCGTGCGCACGGGCTCATCTGGATGCACCAAAGAAGTCGTCGTAAATCGAATAGTGCCCCGAAATCGGCACCTCGTATTGCCTTCGAGGGTCTCCCAGGCTCCCTCTAGGCACTCCATCTCTACTCGATCATGGATTAGCTGCGCCGCCATCACGATCTACAAGAAAGAAAAGAAAGGGGTAGACTATTTCACAAGAATCTAACTATGCCGCAACACAATGCGTCTCATAACCACTACATGCAAGTAAAAGGGGTATCTCAAGGCTTTTCATCCCTGGTAATCGATTACACAGCCTTGGTAATCGATTACCAGAGGCCAAACTTGAATCACACAGCTTCAGGACATTAAAACCTGAAAAAGGCACTGTGTAATCGATTACACATACCTGGTAATCGATTACCAGTGACCCATTCCTCTATGTAATCGATTACACAGACTTGTAATCGATTACCAGAGGCCTCCACAACCTGCTACCTTCATTTCTAAGCCTGGTAATCGATTACCAGAAGCCCTCATAGCTTCCTGACCTCGTTTTCAAGCCTGGTAATCGATTACACCCCCTTGGTAATCGATTACCAGAGACCATCTTAGCCTCCTGTCTTCATTTTTAAGCCTTGTAATCGATTACCCACCCTTGGTAATCAATTACCAGAGGCCATATCTCACATATCAATCAAATTTCACAGCTGGCCAGCCACCACAAGCCCCCTTGCTTTGTGGTCTTTGTTCCTTTTATCTGTTGACTGCCAGGAGCTCGCCTGTTTAGGTACATCACAGGTTCTCACTGACTGACTATGCCCGGGTTGGGTCGGGATTGGTCAAGCTTGGTTTTGGGCAATAGCACCCCACCTGACGTCCCCAAGGTCTCCTGACCCCCGCAACATATCTCCAGGTATCACTCTGTGGTCAACAAATAAAAGCAGGAAGTTTCACCCTTCTACACTTCCTCATCTCAAGCTTGAAGGATTATGGGTTACCCATCACATGTGGTACTAGGTGGCGGTCGGGCGATGGTGCACAACAAGTTTTCCACATCCACAAAGCGCGCATAAACCCACCATCCCATGTTGCCCACCTCCAACTGAGCTCACGTACTCCCACGTAGCTCATATCCTCGTTTCTCTCAACACCGGGTCCCCATCAATCCTCCCAAGCTTCTCCAACATCCAAGTAAAACAACATTCAAACAGCACAAACTATCACAGCCAAGAAAACAGAGCAAAGGCAGAAAATTCTGCCAAAACACCAACCAAAATCACAGCTTTTCTCACTTAAAGACCCCAATAACAATTCCTTCGTTCCAATTCGTTAACCGTTCGATCGACTCCAAAATTTTACTGGAAGTCTCTAGTACATAAGCCTACATTTCGACCGTTGGGATCTACTTGCAAACATCCAGAACTCATTCAACACTACTCTTTCCACAGCCAATCACACACAAGCATTTTTCTGCACTTGTGCAAAATTCTGCTGCACAATTTCACAGCAAAAATCTGCACAAAGTGCAGATTTCGAAAACCACACTTCCCCTCATCCAATCTTGCCCAAATCAAATCCTACAAGTCCCAAATCATGTATCAATCATGTCTAAACCAAAGCCAAGCTTCAAACCACAGCAACACAAAATCTAGGTGTCCAAAACCCCTCAATTTAATGGATTTTCTAGGCTTGAGAAGTGAAATTTAGAATGGGACAAATTTGAAGCAAACTCTCACCTCACACAAGTCTATAACATCAATTTAAACTTGTTCAAACTAGATTTACGCCTAAAATTTCACCGAATCAAAATTTGACTCCTCAACACCCAATTTTGCCCTAGAAATGACTCTTGGTTCACTTTGGTCATTTGTTTTTCTCTCTAGCACAGCCTAACCTTTCTCATAAGTCCTAAATGGAATTTCAAGCTAAGATTAACTCACTTTAACCTCCATTACCACAGAATCCAGATTTAACCTTCCAACTCTCAAGGCCTCACTCTTTTTCCACTCATAACACCACATTCTCACTTTCTAACCCTAGGTTAACTCTACCCTTCATCTCTAACAGTTTTCCATAAGTAATTTCAGCACATAAACATCACAAGCATCATCATAAGAACCCTAAAACTGAATGGGTAAGCTTAACTCATCCAAACATGGCAAGTTCAACATGCTTTCAACAAATTTCTTCACAAATAACTATCATGAAGCAGAAAACTAGCAAAACTACCCATCATATCTCCCAAAACCCCATACCCACGAAAATCAAGAGAGAAAGAAGTCCACCCAAACCTGAAATTTCGAAGTCCCACTCGTAGACACGCACTTCACGACTCCGAAAATGCCCTCCTTTCGCGATTTGGAGCAGAAATGAGCACCAAAGGTTGAAGCTTTGTTGGGCAACAATGGTGGAGGAAGAAAAGAAGAAGAAGGCTGCGTGAGAGAGAGGGAGAGCTTCTAAAATTTCTTTTGGGCTGAGTGAGGAGAGAGAGAGGTGCTTTTTAGTTTTAAAAGGCTTTTTCCCTCTTTTATTAATATTTTATTTAAGCTATGCCACATGTCTCCATTTGAGTGGAGCAAAAAGGGCCCACTTTCTCTTTTGATTGTGACCCATACTCAGCCACAAAAAGTGAGAAAAACCTGACCTTTGAAACGCTAAAATCCTGCCTTGGTTTGCGTGTCATTTCTCTGGTTCCAGTTCCTCGCGTTTCTCTGCGTCCGTCGGGGCCAGTTTTCGAAAGCAAGCAATATATATATCAAAACGCTCAGAATAAAACCCCGAGCGTTGTTCAGAGGTTGGCTTCGTTAAATTTTAAGTCGCACGCAAAACAATGATTTTTAAACTAATTAATTAAGAATTAACCCATAACCTCCCAGTTATGGATTTCTTTTCCTTAATTAGCCTAACCCGCATATCTTGCCCCCACTATTCCTACTTCTATCAAGAACACATATGCATATACACTGAATAATACATATATATATATATATATATATATATATATATATATATATATATATATATAGTCATTCAAAATACATCGTTTCCAAAAATTCCGGGTAGAAATTTCCAGGATGTCACACCCATGACAAAAGACGAGACCAACATACAACGCGTGCATGACGACATGATGTAGACGCGCAAAAGCATAACACGGGGATGCATAGAGTACGACAATATCAACAAATAATTACAAACAACAAAGGCGTACATGACATTTAGGACTACATGCATGGCAGTGTTTAAAATGACACGCAGCATGTTTGCTCTGTGCCCCTATTTTAGGGACCTACAGGATAGTATCTAGGGGTCTCTAATAACTACTCCCAACGATTCATAGCTCACACGGCTATTTTCTAGAGGTATCATCACTCAAGATAATAATATTGTGGCGGTATGGAATACCAGCGACAACATATTATAAAGAGAGAAAGCTCTAGACGAGGTTTCACTATTATCAAGCAAGTCGGAGACCTAGCATGATTATAGATTCACCTCCACTCCTTTGATTCCCATGAACCCGGGTATAGGGCCCCTTTTTTTACTCAAACCCGTGGGTGCTTTAGAATGTAGTGTAAAAATGTGCAAAAGACAGCAGTTATTACATTTTAGACAGTTCAATAAATGCACACACAAAGTTGCCAACAAAAAAGTCCCCAGTGGAGTTGCCAACTGTCGCAACATGCCCTTTTGGTGAGCGAGGCGAGGCGAGGCTCACGGGTGCACTTTCCAAAGGAGGAAAGATGTGCGGAGTTGCCACCAACGTTTATTTGGGGAAACCGTCGGAAAAACTGAAGGAAACCGGTCAAAACGAAAATTCTAAGTTTAGGAGTTGTATTTACGTTTGAGGAAGGTATTAGCACCTTTGACGTTTGTCTCAAAGGACAACAGCCTATTTTTTAGAATTGTGAAATTGCGTTATCTTACCTTTTATTTCATTTTCTTTTTTGAGGTCGACAAAAGCGGGGCTCTTGCTCCTACGTACCCTCCATCGAAGAGGAAATCAGACCTACGTAGTTCTTTCTTAAGGGTGAATCACACGATTTCTTTTTACTTGAAATGTGATCATTTAAAGGCGTTGGACCTTAAAAATGATCCATTTACTTGGTAAGAAAGACTGAGATAAAAAACTTTCAAATCCTTTTTTAGTGATTTTTGTGGACGAGCTTGACTTGGAGGGTTGATTTTAGCCTTAGTTTCACTTTAGTTATTAGTCAATTCAATTAAGAATGAGAAATCCCAAAGAGAAAACGTCCGATTGATTTTTTCGCTTTACTTTACTAAAAGGTATTTTTTTATTATTATATTATTATTTTACCTCTTTTTTTATTTCCAACGTGGTTATGGCACGACCGAACGGTCGGAATTCATTTTAACAGAAATTAACGGATATTACAAATCAAATGATCGATGAAAATTTATTTTATTTTTGATTAGGCGAGAAATGACTTAAATAAATGACTGAAGCACGTCAAAAGGGGGTACGGAAAATAAATGAAAACGAGAATAAAAGTACATGAAACAAATGGGGACCACCACGGGTACATAGAATGAATTGAAAAGCTCGGTTTGGGGTACTTACCAGTTGAAGACCGAAGAAAACGAAGACCGAACGATGAATGTCGAAGAACGGTTGAAAATCTTCGTGTAATTACCCACGGAAGCATTACGAAAACATTACGGAAGCGCCTCGGCTTGGATTTTCTTCACGGAAATAATTTTCCTCAGCAATTTCAAGAGAATACGAAGTGCCAAGAAGGCTGACCCCTTTCCTTCTTCATTCCTCCCCCTATTTATAGCAAAATAGGCGAGGAGCTTGCCACCCAGCTCGCTCAGGCGAGCCAGGTTGCTTCCTCCAGAAGCAACCGCCTTCTGGAGAAAGAATCTGGAAGGCCCAAGTGGGCCTGATTGCTATTTGCACCCCCTTTTTTACTAAATACACCCCCTTTTACTTTTTTTGGTGATTCTTTTTCCGTAACGTTACGAAATTTTACGAATTCCGTAACGATACTTATTTTCTTTCCGTAAGGTTACGGAACCTTACGGATCATATATTTACTCTTTTTAGCTTTCGAAGAAGTTACGGAAACTCACGGATTGCGTGATAATACTTTCTTTTGGTTTCCATCGCATTACGGAATTTCACGGATTGCGTAACCATGCTTTCTTTTGATTTCCGACGCGTCTCGGGACTTCATATATTGTGCAACAAAGGGTGCTAAGTACCTTGAAGCGGTCAATCAAAGGTTGTATGCCTTCAAGCAAAGGTCCCCGGACGAAATTAGGGTATGACAGTTAGGGAGAAGTGTAAGGAGGTAAGTGTCTCCTCCAAGAGGTAAGTTAAGAAGGAAAGTCATTTTGCAATAAAGACAAATATTAAAGAAACTTCCCCTCTTAGACAACCTGCACATCTTCTCCTTTGTAAAAATAGACGCATTAGCACTGCCACACCTCTTGGGCTTGATATTATTCTTCAAGTAAAGTAGTTGTTGGATGAGGGTTTGGTTCGTAAGAGCTTAAATCCTTGTGCTTTGTTGGTGCCTAAAATTGGTATTATTAGGCATCAAATCCCTATGATAGGTGGTATGATGAATGTGTTGAGTGGTGCAACCCTCTTATGTAAAATCTCTCATACGCCCAACATCTTCAAGATTTGTGTAGGTAGGGACTTATTAGGTAGGTTTGTTCTTATTTTTGGTTTCAATACAAACCCAGGTGCTCATATGGGACACCTTAGGTTTGTAGTAATCTTTTGTAGGAATAATCAACATGAAAATAAAGAAAAATGTATGTTTTCCATTACTTTCGTTAACTTTTTAAATAGTGATCAAGGGGTTCCCACGGACTCCAAGAGAATAAAGGTCATTCCTGAGTGGCCCACTCCACCAAGTATAAGGGAAATTTGGGGCTTCAATGACTTAACAAACTTTTACAAAATGTTTATCCCATATTTTTCTATACTTGTAGCACCACTCATTGAGTTGGTGAGGAACCATGTTCTCTCATGGGAAGATGGTCAAGAAAGGGGTTTTTAGTCCTTACCCTACTCTAACATACCCAACACCACTAATACATATGATTTTATTCTTTTTATAGGTGTTGAGGAAAGAATCCCTGAGTTTCAAGAACCTATGAATTTGAGGTCAAATCCTTTTCAAGGGGGAGGGAATGATGCAATCCTACCCCCAAGGGCATTGGATAGAAGACTCCAAGAAGATTGAGTCAAAGAGGCAAGAGAAGGCCCAAGGGTTCTCATGAGCCTTAGGGTAAATTTTGGGCCTATGGGCTAAGTATGAGCCCACTTATCTTTGTACATATTAGATTAGGATTTCATTATTTATGGGCCTTGTATTTAGGGCTCCGTAATGTAGGTAGGGTACCCTAGAAATGTAGGATTTTTTCAGCCCTTGTATTTTAGGGCACCTAAACTATTTTTTTGTATTAGGGGTAGTTTTGTAATATCACATGCATTAAGTGAATATTTGATGTGTGTGTTGAGAAATAAATTTAATTGAATTGGGAGAAGCCCAATCCAATTAAATTTTAGAGGGGGAGGTGAGCATTTGCTTGCTACACCCCATTGCAACATCATATAGTAACACTTTGTGCATGTCCTTTATGCTTTACATGCCTCATGACACCTAAGCACACTTGGTGGAGAATCTTGGACTTGATCTTGGATTAGTGGGCTGAACCATAACTAAAATTCACTAATCATAATTAGTGAAATTTTGGCTCCACAAATTCAATTTCAAAGTTAAGTGAAATTAGAATAGAAATTCAAATTTCCGTCCAATTTTGTGTGACACTTAGTCTATAAATAGAGGTCATGTGTGTGCACTTTTTTGAACTTTGATCATTTGAGAATTACACTTCAAAGTTCAGACCTCATTTGAGGCACAAAATTTGGTGCCCCTTCTCTCCTTCTCCCTCTCGTCATTTTCTCCTCCTTCAAGTTCTTATTCATGGCTTCCTATGGTGGTGAGCTTGTGCTTGTCTCATCTTCTCCTTGAATTGGCGTCTCTGCTAGTCGATGAATACGACTAACTTTTGTGTATAAAACCTGTGTAAATTGTATCAAACGTCCCCAATTTATGGTTATTTTGTAGTGTTATAAGTACTTTCTGTTAAGTATAGGCAATAAATACTTAGTACTTCCATTTTGTGTGTTTAATAATCATTTTCTCTCAATTTTAGGTTAATTAGGTGACTCTGAAAAGTGTTGTTTTTCACCTTTTCACTAAGCCAATCTGTTGTCTTAGCGAGCGTCCACTAAGCGCAACACACATTGGCTAAGCGCGTGGAAGAAGATGAGTTGTACAGGTTCGCTGAGCGCATCGCTTCATCTCACTAAGTGCACCGCTTCATTCCATCCACTGAGCGCGAAAAGCACGTGCTAAGTCAAAATTCACTAATGTGCGCTAACCGGTTCAGAATTGCGCTAAGCGCACGAGCACGAACATGGCCACCTATTTAAGCCTGAAATCAGATTTTGTGAATGAAGTTTGGGCTGAGAGCTGAAGCTTTGCATGTCTAGTGATTCTAGAGAGAGAAAGGTCCAAGTTCCAGAGAGTTTTGAGAGATTTTCCTGTGTGAAGATCTGTAGAGACCAGAGCTGGAAGCGGAAGCCATTCTGAGAGCTTGAGATGAGTTTGTGAGTGGTTGTGAGATCCTAAAGGTGAAGGAGACATCCTCACCACTTGTATTTTTGCAATCTTTCATCTTGTTCTTCTCTTTGTTGTAAAGGAGGCTTCCTGGTTATGGAATGCTAAAATCCTCTGTTGGATCTTCCTTGTAGGTACTTGATGTAAATATCTTTCTATCTATTTAATGATGTTTTGTGTGTTCTTTGTGCTATCAGCTTTTCATTCTAGTATGTCTTTACCTTGATCACGTAGATGCATGCTTTGTTAGGGTCATTCAATAGTGGAAACTGGTCTGATTCTGATGAACTTGATAGGACAGGGCTAAGTTGTCGTACTATCACGAGGAATCGGGGTGCGATAATTTAGTTGTAGTACGTTTGTCTTAATGTGATCCTGGTTAAGTTTAGTTCAACAAGAAGAATCTGAGGATGATGCTTGATCAGGATTAGGCTAAACTATCATGAGGAATCAGGGTTTAGCATCCCAGGAGACACCATAGGAACTCATGAGCATTGTTAGATAGAAAATATTTTTTTTATCATCAAGCACCTATTAGGAAGTGTCGCAACATGCCCTTTTGCGGGCGAGCGAGGCGAGGCTCACGGGTGTGCTTTCCAAAGGAGGAAAGATGCGCGGAGTCGCCACCAACATTTATTTGTGGAAAACGTCGGAAAAACTGAAGGAAACCGGTCAAAATGAAAATCCTAAGTTTGGGAGTTGTATTTACGTTTGAGGAATGTATTAGCACCTCTCACGTTTGTCTCAAAGGACAACAACCTATTTTTAGAATTGTGAAATTGTGCTATTTTACCTTTTATTTCTTTTTATTTATTGAGGTCGACAAACGCAGGGCTTTTGCTCCTACGCACCCTCCATCGAAGAGGAAATCAGACCTACGTAGTTCTTTCTTAAGAGTGAATCAAGCAATTCTTTTTACTTGAAAGGTGATCATTTTAAGGCGTTCGACCTTAAAAATGATCCTTTTTACTTGGTAAGAAAAACTGAGATAATAAACTTTCAAATCCTTTTCTAGTGATTTTTTGTGGACAAGCCTGACTTGGCGGGTTGATTTTAGCCTTAGTTTCTCTTTAGTTATTAGTCAATTCAATTAAGAATGAGAAATCCCAAAGAGAAAGCGTCCGATTGATTTTTCGCTTTATTTTACTAAAATTTATTTTTTGATTATTATATTATTATTTTACCTTTTTTTTCTTTTCAACGTGGTTACGGCACAACCGAACGGTCGGAATTCATTTTAACCATTGAAGAACGAAGAACGGATGAAGAACGGTGAATAACGGAGGAAAACCTTCACGGATTTGCTTACGGAAACATCTCGGAAGCGTTACGGAAGCACCTCGGCTTGGATTTTCTTCACGGAAACAATTTTTTTCACCCAAGACAGCTGAAATACCTCACCAGGGGGATCCAGGACCCTTAGGACAACCCCCTTCAGCCTATTTATAGGAAAAAGGGGGAGGAGGTTGTCGCCCAGCTCGCCTAGGCGAGCTGAGTTGCTTCCTCCAGAAGCAATCCAGCTTCAAAAAATCATTCCGGAAGGCCCAATTCAAAATTTCGAAATTGCTATTTGCACCCCGCCCCAATTTTGATAAGTTCACCCCCCTTCTTTCGTAATTTACGGAAAAGTTACGGAAGCCTCACGGAAGCATATAGGACTTGATTTTATTCTTTTTTTCTCTTCCGTCTCACCCGTATTAAGTGAAATATGCTTATTTAGGATTATGAGAATTTTACGAAAGCATTACGGGTGTCCCGGAAGTCCTGGAATCCCATTTTTAAACCAAACGGGGGAGGTGGTTGCCACCTAGCTCGCCCAGGCGAGCTAGGTTGCTTCCACCTTAAGCAAGAAATTGCCCAGAAACCTCTAGAAGGGCTCAGATTCGAAAATTACTATTTGCACCCTCCATTTTACTAAATACACCCCCCTTTGCCCTTTTTTTTTCTAATTCTTTTTCTGTAATGTTACGAAACTTTACGAATTTCGTAACGATACTTATTTTCTTTTCGTAAGGTTATGAATCCTTACGGATCATGTATTTACTCTTTTTTAGCTTTCGAAGAAGTTACGGAAATTCATAGATTGCGCAACAACACCTCCTTTTGGTTTCCGCCACATTACGGAATTTCACGGATCGCGTAACCCTGCTTCCCTTTGATTTCTGGCACGTCTCGGGACTTACATATCGTGCAACAAAGGGTGTCAAGTATCTTGAAGCGGCCAATCAAAGAATGCATAATCATCAAGTAATAATCCCCGGACGAAATTAGAGTATGACAGTTGCCCCTCTTTACTTACCTCTTATCGGAGATAAGAGGAAATCAAAGATAAGACACTGATTTCGTCCATCTTGCTCTTTCCGTGATTAGCCCATGACGACTCTCGTCTCTACTCCTTCTTTTTTCTGCAAAACACAAAACAAAATACAAACAACAACAAAAACAACAATAATATAATATACATATATACACGTTTGGCAAAAGAATCAATCGGGAAAATAACAAAGATCACATTTCCAAGTCAAGAGGGTCCGCACTTCACGGTGAAGAACACATTGGAGAATGGAGGATTGCACTAGAGGGTCCGCACTAGGCAATCATGAAGCATGGCTCCAAACTCATTGGTGGAGGATTCATGAACAAAAACGCAATTCATGGGGCTCCGAATAAAAGGCGAGGATGGAGGATTGCACTAGAGGGTCCTTACTAGTCAATCATGAAGCATGGCTCCAAACTATTTGGTGGAGGATGCATGAACGAAAACACAATTCATGGGGCTCCGAATAAAAGGCGAGGATGGAGGATTGCACTAGAGGGTCCTCACTAGTCAATCATGAAGCATGGCTCCAAACTCTTTGGTGGAGGATGCATGAACGAAAACGCAATTCATGGGGCTCCGAATAAAAGGCGAGGATGGAGGATTGCACTAGAGGGTCCTCAATAGTCAATCATGAAGCATGGCACCAAACTCTTTGGTGGAGGATGCATGAACGAAAACGCAATTCATGGGGCTCCGAAAAAAGGGTAGAGAATGGAGAATTGCACTAAGCAATCACTACGCATGGCTCCAAACTCGTGGGTGGAGGATGCATGAACGAAAACGCAATTCATGGGGCTCCGAAAAAAGGGTAGAGAATGGAGAATTGCACTAAGCAATCACTACGCATGGCTCCAAACTCGTGGGCGGAGGATGCATGAACGAAAACGCAATTCATGGGGCTCCGAAAAAAGGGTAGAGAATGGAGAATTGCACTAAGCAATCACTGCGCATGGCTCCAAACTCGTGGGTGGAGGATGCATGAACGAAAACGCAATTCATGGGGCTCCGAAAAAAGGGTAGAGAATGGAGAATTGCACTAAGCAATCACTACGCATGGCTCCAAACTCGTGGGTCACGGTAATAAAAGGTGGGGTGGTCGACAAAAGCGGGGCTTTTGCTCCTACGTATCCTCAATTTGTGATGAGGAACTCAGACCTACGTAGTTCTTGATAACTGTGAGACTAAAAATAGTCTCGGTGTTTTCTTCAGCAAAATGCAAACACACTTTAGTAAAGAGACAAAACATCCAATTGATCAGAGCAACATATGCTTTTTGGATGAAAAACAATGTGTCTATTGGGGAAGGAGAGTATGCTGATGAAATTTTCTCATAACCGTAAATGAGATTTTGGATGTTAGCATTTCGTTTCTAAACGACCATTTAGAGGAAACACTGGGTCCAACAAAGATGGGAGAAAATCACTCAAAGTGTATCAATCTCACACAGGTAAGTGTTTTATCCTAATTGCGAACCATAGATATGTCATGACTTGATTTTGCAAATCATTTCCTATCCAATCAAAGATTACATGCGTGATCATGGATCAATTGGACTTATTTTGGGAATGGTTTTTAGGTGGGGAATTTGGCTTTGAGTGTTTTTGCCTTTTCCTCTTCTGTTTTTGTTTAGTGCGTGACGAGAAAGTCGCTAGCGCACAGGATTTTGTCGGCAATCAAAGGGAGAGGACCACTTTTGGTTGTGGTTTCCTTTTTCTTGTTTACTTGGTGACAATTCTGTATTGTTCAGATATTGTCTGGTCCAAAGACCTTTCTGCATATTTCTTCTGTTTTCTTTCGATCATTGATCGGGGAATTTTCTTTCTTTTTGTTTTGTTTTGTTTTTTTTTTTTTGCTTTCTCTCAATGTTTGATCGGGGAATTTTCTTGCTTTTTTGCTTTCTCCCCCTCTTTGATTGGGAATTTTCTCTTTTTGCTTTCTTCCGATTCTTTTGATCAGGAATTTTCTTTCTTTTTGTTTTCTTCCGAGGGCAAGGATTGACATTCTCACCCTAGGTCAAGGTTTATGATAAGTTGGGATTTTGGCTCAAGGCTTGTAGAACGACTGGTCATGATATATGTCAGGGTTTGGCCAGCGGTTCGGGGATAAAGGGGATGATACACATGCAACAATGATGATTAGGAAATTTTATGCAAAACTGGTCATGCATGCACCCATGTGGACACTCAAGCATCAAGTTTTTATGGCCATGTGACACTAGTGCTCAGGATTCATTTTCCCTACTTAAGTCAACCTAGTGTTTCCAAAATATGTTTTTTTATCAATTCATGCATTCATCTGAGTCCATTTTGGGCGTTCGGAAAAATTTTCACATCACTCACCTTTCCGGTGTATACACATTTTTTCAAAAACTGGTTAAGACCAGCAAAATTTTCAAAGAAAAGTTGGAAATTATCTCTTTTCACAAACATGTTGTTTTTTAGCTAGACAACTTTTATTTTTTCTATTTTTTATTTTCTATTTTTTTTTCTTCCTTCTTATTCTTTTCTTGCTCGCTCTCTTTTTGCTCTCTTTTTTTTCATGAGGTATTTTGCTACCTAAACATACGTATATTTTTGTGAGGTATTTTGCTATATACATGCGTGTCCCAGGTATCTTGCTACCTAAACATACATATATATGTTTTGTGAGATATTTTTGCTATATGCATGCATGTCCCAGGTATCTTGCTACCTAATACATATATATGTTTTGTGAGATATTTTTGCTAAATACATGCATGTCCCAGGTATCTTGCTACCTAAACATACATATATATGTTTTGTGAGATAGTTTTGCTATATACATGCATATCCAAGGTATCTTTCTACCTAAACATACATACATATATATATATATATATATATATATATATATATATATATATATATATATATATATATATATATATATATATATATATATATATATATATTTTCTTTTGTGAGGTATGACTACCTTCCGAGCTTGTGCTTGTTTTATTTAAATTCCTAGGATCATGAGCAACTAGGTGTGTCCTGCTATGACTTGAGAAACAAAAGTGATCAAATAACAAGCAGAGATTTAAAAGGTACTAGGTTGCCTCCTAGTAGCGCTTCTTTAACGTCTTGAGCTGGACGCATGATGGCTTGTCGGTCACGGACCTAGTACTTTGCTTACCTTTGGCTTTGGACTTGGTCGCCTATTGGTTGGCCATGGGTCGTAAGCAACGCTCTAACCTTTTTGTGGATGAGCTGAGGTGAACTCTAGAGGTGATGGCGGTGCGTCTGTTGCCCGCTGCCGGCCATCCCCAGGCTGCTGTGGTGTTTCACCCTGTGCCTGCCTGGGGACGCAGTACTTCTTGATGAAAGCTCGATTAGTGGGGGGCCTGATGACCTTGCTGGGGGCGACAGGCACTCCGTAGAACTGACAGAGGCACATAATTAAAGCTTGGCAACTCCAAGACCCTGTTGGACTTCTTCGGGTCCACTGGGTGTCTTGCAGGCGCGATCCCTGCAAACAATAGATGACATCAGAAATCCATTGAGCCATGTGCATACTTACCTATGTCATGATGACGCAGACCAACTGATACATCTGCAGGGGGAGATTGACATTGTGGTCGCTGGGCAGAATGTTGCTAAATAGCAACGTCATCCATATCCATATAAGAGTGGTCATGTTGATGCGCACGATCCGCACTCGTCTTTTTGCAGCGGCATGGGTGAAATCTTGCCCTGGTATGCATAGCAGATGCGTGATAGCCTCCCTCTCTGGATGTGCTCGCACTGTTGGTCGCCCTCCAATATCAGGGGGTGGCCCAGGAACTGATAAAAGGAAACTATTGGCCCCTTAACTGGGAGTGCAAGTCTCGGTTAAGCATCTAAGGGCAAAGGACCTTATATTCTCTTAAGGTGTGGATATGGAGCACACTGAAAATAAGGACGCGTAGCCCTCTAAAGGCGAGGGCGTGCAGCCCTCTGCAGGCGAGGATGTGCAGTCCTCTGATGGCAAGGACATATAGTCCTCTAAAGGTGATAGGTACTAGTACCCAAGGGTCCACCTTTATGAGAAAGCAAGAGATCGACTCATCGAGAGGGCCGGTCATCCAAAAAGATTGGACACGAGATGTAGGAAATCTATGCAGTTAACATGATTTTTAGGGATGCAGACGCATGCAACCTTTGTTGTGAAATTTGGTAACGCTGACCTCATACGAAACAATGCAATGCAACCTTTGTTGTGAAATTTGGTAACGCTGACCTCATACGAAACAATGCAATGCAATGGAAAGTTGTACAATGGAAATCTTTTTTGGAAAACACAAATTGACTATCCTTTTGAAAAAGGTGATAATTCATGCAACCTTATCCTATCTTTTGCAAATCTCTCCGGGAACTCCCTCAGAGTGTATGTTCTGTTTGATTTAGTCACTTGACCATTTTGGAGTAACGACAATGGAGCCGTTTGACGTTTAATCAATCTATTGAAATTCCAGGGCTTGTCTCCCTTTTTTTTCTTGTTTAAAAACATCGACGGGTGAGAACTTTTGATCTTCCCTTATGTTCACTTGAGGTTCATGCATGATGCCCCTCATTGCCCTAGTGTAAGGCTTTGAGATACCAATTGTTATCTTTCGTCATGACCTTGTAGCTGGGAACCTATTGGGTGAGAACTTCTAATCTGCCCCTAGGTTCGTTTGAGGTTTATGCATGGTGCCTTTCATTGCCCCAGTGTAGGGCTTAGAGGTACCAATTGTTGTCTTGTTTTCACAACCTCGTAGTGAGGAAGAATGAAAGAAGCAGTTGATTCTTGCAAAAAGAATTTTCCAAGGACGAGAAATAGTTGAAGGATTTTACAGTTGATGGATTAAGTCAAATGACTCCTATGTAGAAGCAAGATGTTTGGATGTCTTGATGATGCTAAAGGATCAAGTGCTTCTAAGTTTTATTCAAGACAAGAATCCAAGAAAATCAAGATACATGATCAAGTTGATCTCTAGAATCTTTAGGAAGAAGTTTCCAAACAAAAGGTTTGACCAAAGAATTCTATCATTTCAAATTGAGATTTTCTCTTTGGTAATCGATTACCAACAGCTGAAAATGTTTAACACAGTCACTAGAAATTCAAAATTTATAATGTGTAATTGATTACGCATGGATGGTAATTGATTACCAACAGTTTATTGAACGTTTTAATTCAGATTTTAAAGCCTGTAATCGATTACACAAGTCTTGTAATTGATTACCAGAGGGGATTTTCAGAAAATAATTGCCAAGAGTCACACCTATTCAAATGTTTTATGAATGACCATCAAAGGTGACTTGGAAACACGAACTTAAAGGGAGTTTTCATTGCCCAAAAATTTTTATCCTTTCAAAAGATTAAGAGTTTTTTTGAACTGAACTGTCTTATCCTCTCAAAAAGATTCCTTGGTCAACCACTTGCATATTCAATAAGGAATTTTGATTGATCTTCATTGTACAATCTATCTTTTTTAAGAGAGATTTCTTCTTCTCTTCTTCTTATTTCTGAAAAGGGATTAAGAGACCGTGGGACTCTTGTTGTAGAGGATTCTTGAACACAAGGGAAGGGTTGTCCCTGTGTGGTTCAGACTTTGTAAAAGGAGTTTTACAAAGAGAGTGGAAAATCTCAAGTGGGTTGCTTGAGGACTGGACGTAGGCACGGGAAGTGGCCGAACCAGTATAAATCAAGTTTGCATTCCTCTCTTTAAACTTCTTTTATTTATTTCTATTTATCTTTTGCTTTAAAGAAGTTTATTTTCAATTATCTTTTGAGTAATTCATGTTAAGGGTGCATTGTTAATCCGAAGAGGGTGAAAGTTTAATTGGGGAATAGTCTTCGTATCTTAATTCAACCCCCCTTTTTCTTAAGGTAACTGAGGCCATTTATCCAACATCCTATTCTTGATAACTCACTTCTCTCTAAAAAGACAAACTTTCTGGAATGATAAAATGAGGACACATGAACGTCTTGAAAAGACAGTCAATTAAATGCTTTTTTTTTTCTTTTTCTTTTTGAACCTTTTTTCCTTTTTTTTTTTATTTTGAAACTTATTTGTTTTGAACTTTACTCGTTGTTTTACAGCACCCCCACCCACGTGCAAGACGAGTAATCACTGATTAAACGGTCTTGGAAGTCCAAACTCAGGAGCACAGGTCGCTTGAGCAAACAGACCGATGGCTTGCACCCACATTTCGGTGAAAGTTGAATAAGCAAAGATGCGTTTGTGAGAGGATGAGGGACAAAGATATCAACTTTATCCATTTCATTTAACATTGTAACTGTGGTTTACAATAATGGTACAAACTTGAAAATCCTGATGAGTCATTAGAGACATCTAACAACAGCTTTCAAAATTGCCCCATATGTGGCATCTCTTGTCAATGTCAGGATTTACACGCGATTCTCCTCAAATTTCAGCCAGCCCGCATCAATTAGACCTTGCACCTTACGCTTCAGAGCCCTACAATGCTCAATGGAACGCCCCGGGGCTTCTCTGTGACAAGCACATGTTGCGTTCGAGTCGTATTCTCGGAGAAATGGAGGTTGATGAACCTTGGCTAGGGGTTATGGCTACCATTGAATTATCAAGTAGATATGGGAGCAAGTCAGCATAGGATACTGGAATTGGGGTGAATTCTACAGGCTTTCTCACTGCAAAATTCATTTCTTGGTTAGTGCTCTTGGTTTGTGCTAAAGGTGGTGTTCGTCATTGGAAATGCAGTAGACAGACTTTGTGGCTGATTTAGGGATTGCCTTTGTGGATAATTGGGCGGTGGGTAAGGAGAAGGTTTGTTATTGGCTGAGTAATAACATTGTTGGGTTGGTGGGAAACTTGGCTGTATAGGAATGGCAGTCACAGCATGGGCTTCTCCTTCATCCTCACCCTCTTCATTTGCCCCAGTTTTCTCATTCGTCCAAGCAGGATGACTAAATTTGCCTCTTTTCAGACCCACATCGATCCTTTCACTGGCAAAGACCAAATCCGCAAAGCTTTGAAGGTACGTAGCCCACCATTTTCCATAGTAGAATACTGGTAATGTGTCTACTATCATTGTCATCATTTTTTCGTCATTGAGGTGCCACTTGAGCTGCCAGGTTCTCCACCTTTAGGCGTATTCTTTGAAAGATTCGTGCCCCCTTTTTTGCACATGTTTTGTAGTTGCATCATATCCAAAGCCATTATACCGACACCGCCTAACGAAGGCAACCATTAGGTTCTCCCAGGAATGGACTCGGGAAGATTCCAAGTTAGTGTACCAGGTAACAACTACCCCAGTAAGACTTTCTTGGAAGGAATGTATCAACAATTCCTCATCTTTTGCGTATGCCCCCATCTTTCGACAATACATCTTTAGATGGTTCTTGGGGCAAATTGTCCCCTTGTACTTGTCAAAGTCCAACACCTTGAACTTGGGAGGGGTGATGATATTGGGTACTAGGAACAACTCTTCTAGGTTAGCAAAGGCATAATCTTCACTCCTTCAATGGCCCTGAGCCTTTCCTCTAGATGATCCAACTTTCCCATTTCTGCCATAGCATGAGGGTTTTTACTTGTCGTGGAATGCAAGAGGTGTAGCTGTGGGTGATACTGAGGGCCCTCCAAAGGGTTTTGTAGGGGTATACCACCAACTGCTTGCCCTTCAGTGGCATATCCGAGGCAAGGCTCGATGTCGGCTAGATTGTGGTGGGGAATTTCATGTGCCTCCCCCACGGTTTAAGAGACATGTGCATGATCAGTTTGGGGTTGTTGGCTCTCAATGGGTATAGGAGTGGAGTTATTGACATTCTTATTGGGAGTGTACGCCACATTGGGTGGCGTATAGTTGGGAGGCAAGCCATATGGTGGGAAGACATGCTTGTTTTAAATTTGCGCACAATGGGGGTCGCCCCTACTTCCCAAATCTTTGCCTACCATATCTAAGGTTGGATGATTCATTTGGTTGAGGCCAGATGGGGGCAACGGGTTCACCTTAGCAACAGTGCTGGTAGCGGCAATTGTAACCGCATTGGCTTCCATTATCTTCCTCATGCTCATCATGGCCATCATCGTGGCCATTTGCTCTTTCATGGCCTCCATGTCGGCCTTCATCTTCTCTTGTACCTCCTCTACTTCACCCATTACTCTAGCTCTAGCACAGGTTCGGTGAGGGCATCGTAAAGCATGTTTTTTTCTTTTTTATAACAATGATTAAGTTCTTTTTCAAGGAAAGAATGCAATGAACAACATGGATGTATGCGAATGATGCACAGTTGAAATATTGTGAATCTTTACGCAGGATATGGGGTTGAATCAATTTAGATTTTCAACATGGTCCATGACATCTTCGTCAAGGTGAAACTGGAAGTAACAAGGACATTAACAGTCCTAAATGTGTTTGGCAGTAGACGAAGTAGTGATGTAACCCGATCCATCTTTTGCCCCAATTTTTTGCAAGATGGTTACTTCCATGCTTCAACTTGACTTGATGAACTTTTTCGTAAAAGCACGAGCTTGGTTCAACCCCATAACCCAGGGAATGGAAATTTTGATCGCCAATACTCCAACAACATTTCATAGGGATGAAAAATTCGGGAATACGCATGCTATGTATGGAAAATGTAATTATGAGATTGAGATGCCCGAAGAGAGATCCTTTAGTTAACCACGCATTAGGTATCATGCTCAATCATTTTGTTTTGTTCTTTGTGTTGTTTTTTTTTGTTTTTTTTTTTATTTTAAAAATGGGTTTATGATCCCAACATGGTTGGCTCATGGTACCTAACACATGCAACTAAGAATGCATCATGAATTTTCATGCTTCCCTTTTTTTGTTTTTGTTTTGTAGAGGAAGGCACAAGGATCATGTATGAGCAAACATGTAGAACAAAAAGTATGTTGAACGCATATGCATGATGATGCAATGACTTATGCAAAATGTGAGGCTTGAATGTGATAACGGACAAATGCAGGAACGATATGTTCATTATGATGCCGAAGAGATGCATGATATGAATGCATTTACGGACACGAGAGCCCGGAGAATCATCTCTCCTTACTTGCGCATTTGGGGGTGCAGTGCCCCATCTGTGCAGTTAAGAAGACGATATGGATCTTCCGACTTCCCATGACAAAAGACGATATCAACATACAACGCGTGCGTGACGACATGACGCAGACGCGCAAAAGCATAACACGAGGATGCACATAGTACGACAATATCCACAAATAATTATAAGCAAAGGCGTACATGACATTTAGGACTACATGCAATGGCAATCTTAAAACGGCACGCATCGTGTTTGCTCCGTGCCCCTATTCTAGAGACCTATAGGATAATATCTAGGGGTCTCTAATAACTACTCTCTACGATTCATAGTTCACACGGCTGTTTTCTAGAGGTATCATCACTCAAGATAATAATATTGTGGCGGTATGGAATACCAACGACAACATATTATAAAGAGAGAAAGCTCTAGACGAGGTTTCACTATCATCAAGCAAGTCGGAGACCTAGCATGATGATAGATTCACCTCCATTCCTTAAATTCCAATGAACCCGGGTATAGGGCCCCCCTTTTTTACTCAAACCCGTGGGTGCTTAGTGTAAAAATGTGAAAAAAGACAACAGTTATTTACACTTTACACAATTCAATAAATGCACACACAAGGTTTCACAATTCCACAATTCCTTAGAATAGGCCTAACTCACAAAAAGGTCCCCAGTGGAGTCGCCAACTGTCGCAACATGCCCTTTTGCGGGCGAGCGAGGCGAGGCTCACGGGTGCGCTTTCCAAAGGAGGAAAGATGCGCGGAGTCGCCACCAATGTTTATTTGTGGAAAACGTCGGAAAAACCGAAGGAAACCGGTCAAAATGAAAATCCTAAGTTCGGGAGTTGTATTTACGTTTGAGGAAGGTATTAGCACCTCTCACGTTTGTCTCAAAGGACAACAACCTATTTTTAGAATTGTGAAATTGTGTTATTTTACCTTTTATTTCTTTTTATTTTTTGAGGTCGACAAAAGCGGGGCTTTTGTTCCTACGTACCCTCCATCGAAGAGGAAATCAGACCTACGTAGTTCTTTCTTAAGAGTGAATCAAGCGATTCTTTTTACTTGAAAGGTGATCATTTTAAGGCGTTGAACCTTAAAAATGATCCTTTTTACTTGGTAAGAAAAACTGAGATAATAAACTTTCAAATCCTTTTTTAGTGATTTTTTGTGGACGAGCTTGACTTGGCGGGTTGATTTTAGCCTTAGTTTCTCTTTAGTTATTAGTCAATTCAATTAAGAATGAGAAATCCCAAAGAGAAAGCGTCCGATTGATTTTTCGCTTTATTTTACTAAAAGGTATTTTTTGATTATTATATTATTATTTTACCTCTTTTTTGATTTCCAACGTGGTTACGGCACGACCAAACGGTCGGAATTCATTTTAACCATTGAAGAACAAAGAACGGATGAAGAACAGTGAATAACGGAGGAAAAGCTTCACGGATTTGCATACGGAAATATCTTGGAAGCGTTACGGAAGCACCTCGGCTTGGATTTTCTTCACGGAAAATTTTTTTTTCACCCAAAACAGCTGAAATACCTCACCAGGGGGATCGAAGACCCTTAGGACAACCCCCTTCAGCCTATTTATAGGAAAAAGGGGGAGCAGGTTGTCGCCCAGCTCGCCCAGGTGAGCTGGGTTGCTTCCTCCAGAAGCAATCCATCTTCAAAAAATCTTTCTGGAAGGCCCAATTCAAAATTTCGAAACTGCTATTTGCACCACCCCCAATTTTGATAAGTTCACCCCCCTTCTTTCGTAATTTACGGAAATGTTACGGAAGCCTCACGGAAGTATATAGGACTTGATTTTCTTCTTTTTTTCTCTTCCCTCTCACCCTTATTAAGTGAAATATGCTTATTTAGGGTTATGGGAATTTTACGGAAGCATGACGGGTGTCCCGGAAGTCCTAAAATCCCATTTTAAAACCAAATAGGGGAGGTGGTTGCCACCTAGCTCGCCCAGGCGAGCTACGTTGCTTCCACCTTAAGCAAGAAATTGCCTAGAAATCTGTAGAAGGTCCCAGATTATAAAATCACTATTTGCACCCCCATTTTACTAAATACACCCCCCTTTGCCCTTTTTTTTTCTAATTCTTTTTCCGTAATGTTACAAAACTTTACGAATTTCGTAACGATACTTATTTTCTTTCCGTAAGGTTACGAATCCTTACGGATCATGTATTTACTCTTTTTTGGCTTTCGAAGAAGTTACGGAAATTCACAGATTGCGCAACAACACCTCCTTTTGGTTTCCGCCACATTACAGAATTTCACGGATCGCGTAACCCTGCTTCCCTTTGATTTCCAGCGCGTCTCGGGACTTACATATCGTGCAACAAAGGGTGCCAAGTATCTTGAAGCGGCCAATCAAAGGTTGCATAATCATCAAATAATAATCCCCGGACGAAATTAGAGTATGAGAGGAAGACAAACGCGTTTCCTACTTGTTTTTAGACATCATTTCTCTCGCGTGATTTTCCTTTTTGCATAGATAGTTTAAATACTTGTTCATATTCACACTTAGATTTTCACACCAGACACCTATTCACTGAAATAGCTTACCAAGTAACACAAGTTCCCTGAGAGTTCGATACTCGATTCTTACCGTTTTATACAACTTATGCGATCCAGTGCACTTGTCGAAAGCGAACAAGTTTTTGGCGCCATTGTCATGGAACTTTTTTTTATTTGGAAAGTTAGATCGGTTTTAGGTGTCTATTCTTTATTCGTTATTCTTTGATTATATGTGAATATTTGTTCTTAATTCATATTTGTCTTCTCTTATTGGATTGGATAACCGCTGTGTGTGTTAGTATTTTATATGCATAGATCTCCCACAGGCAATTTAGTTCCTATGGACTTAGAAATTGAAGCTTCATTGAGAAGGAATAGGGTCGAGAGGAGAACGAAACTTCTGCAAGATAGAACAGTTGCATCCATTCTGGAGGAAGAAACTCATTTTTCTGATTCATTATCACCTGATTCACCATCATCAAGGGAATATGCTACTCCACTGCCTGAAACCACTAGCATGGTAGACGAGCAGCACCAGAGGATCACCCATGAGGATTATTCAAGCAGCTCAGTACCGCAATTCATTACTAGCATTACACGTCTTTAAGTGCAAGCTCACAACATCAACTACCCGCATTCTTTAATTCATTTAATATAGGGAAATTTATTCCAAGGATTACCTAATGAAGACCCTTATGCACATTTGGCAACGTTCATTGAAATATGCAACACTGTTAAGATTGCTGGTGTGCCAGATGAAGCTATTAGACTCAGCCTATTCTCATTCTCATTGGCAGGAGAGGCCAAAAGATGGCTCCACTCATTTAAGGGGGTAACAGTCTGAAAACCTGGGAAAAAGTTGTGGAAAAGTTCCTAAATAAATACTTCCCAAAGTCAAAGACTGCGAAAGGGAAAGTTGCAATCTCTTCATTTCATCAGTTCCCTGATGAATCTCTGAATGAAGCATTGGAGAGGTTGTTCGACTTCCGACAAGTGCACCGGATCGCACAAGTAGTATAAAATGGCAAGAACTGAGTATCGAACACTCGGGGAACTTGTGTTATTTGGTAAGCTATTTCAGCAAATAGGCGTCTAGTGTGTAAAAGTAAGTGTGAATATGAACAAGTGTATAAACTATCTGTGCAAAAAGAAAGAAAATCACGCAAGAGAAATGATGTGTAAACACAAGTAGAGAACATGTTGGTCTTCCTAATAGATGCCTGATGCTAAAAAGATATTCTCTATCTAACAATGCGCATGTGTTCTTATGGTGTTTCCTTAGATACTAAACCCCGATTCCTCATGATAGTTTAGCCTAATCTTGATCAAGCATTGTTCGTAGATTCCTCTTGTAAGACTAAACTCAACTAGGACCGCATCAAGACACACATACTCAACAAACTTATCACACCCCAATTCCTCGTGAAAGCACGACAACTCAGCCCTGCATTATCAAGGACTTTAGAGTCAGACCAGTTTCCACTATTGAATGACCCTAACAAAGCATGCATCTACGTGATCAAGGTAAAGGCATACTAGAATGAAAAGCAGATAGCATAACGAACACACAAAACATCATTAAATAGATAGAAATATATTTACATCAGGTACCGATAGGGAAGATCCAACAGAGGATTTAGCTTTCCATACCAGGAAGCCTTCTTAACAACAAAGAGAAGAACAAGATGAAAGATTGCAAAAATACAAGTGGTGAGGATGTCACCTTCACCTCTAGGATCTCACAATCACTCACAAACTCATCTCAAGCTCTCAAATCGGCTCCTACTTCAAGCTTTGGTCTCTGCAGATCTTAACACAGCAAAATCTCTCAAAAATCTCTGGAACTTGGACCTTTCTCTCTCAAGAAACCCTAGACATGCAAAGCTCTGAATCCCAGTCCAAACTCCTTCCACAAAATCTGATTTCAGGCTTAAATAGGTGGCCTTGTTCGTGCTTGTGCGCTTAGCGCACGTTAGTGATTTTTGGCTTAGCGCGCCTTTGTCACTTAGCGGATGAACTGAAGCAATGCTCTTAGCGAACTTGTACAACTCATCTTCTTTTGGATTCTTCCTCGCGCTTAGCCCAGGAGTGTTGCGCTTAGTGGATGCTCGCTAAGCCAGTATATTGGCTTAGCGAGAAGGTGAAAATAGCCTTTTCCAAAGCTTGGCTAATTAACCTGAAGTTGAGAGAAAATGATTATTAAACACACAAAATGAAAATACTAAGTATTTATTAACTATACTTAATAGAAAATACTTATAACATTACAAAATAACCATAAATTGGGAGAGTTTGATACAATTTATACAAGTTTTATACACAAAAGTTAGTCATTTTCACCGACTAACAAATGTTCAAAGGTTTATTGAGAAGAACTCCCACCCATGGTTTTCCGAGCCAATTCAATTGAATATGTTTATAGATGGGCTGAGACCACAAACCAAGCAACTGCTAGATGCTTCTGTAGGGGGGAATATTGTTGGATCAAGTGGCCTTAGAATAATTAAGAAGTGGGGGGGGGGGGGGGGTTGAATTAAATATTAAAGGGTCTTGACTAATTTAAATTTATCCTTCTTAATAATTCTAGATTCAATTAGGGTTTAAACTAAGTTATGAGAAAGTTATGAGAAGTAAAGAACACAAACAATAACTTAGACAAAAGTAAAGTGGAAATAAAAAGTACACAATGGAAATTAAAGAGTGTAGGGAAGAAGAAGACAAACACAAGATTTATACTAGTTCGGCAACAACCCGTGCCTACATCCAGTCCCCAAGCAACCACCGGTTCTTGAGATTTCCAATAACCTTGTAAAATCTGAAATTCTGATACTGGGGACAGATGTCGTACCGGATGTCACGACATCACGCTTCAGAACATGCAGATTGTATTTGACTGTATGAACAGATTAAACAAGTAAATAACACAAGAGAATTGTTAACCCAGTTCGGTGCAACCTCACCTACATCTGGGGGCTACCAAGCCAGGGAGGAAATCCACTAAAATAGTGTTAGTTCGAAGATCTAACAGCCACTGTTTACAACCTTCTCACCTAACCACTACCCGTGCAACCTCTACCTAAGAGCCACTCTTAGATATGAGAACCCCTCTCACTCCCTCTCAATCACACTCCCGTGTTTACAATTAAATCAAATACACACCAGAGATTACTCTCTGAACAATAGAGATCAACTCCACACACTATAGAGATCAACTCTACACACTCAGGTCCAACACTTGATGTTAGAGTAACATCAAGGTGGCTCACAAAACACTCAAGTCCCAAAACTCACAAAATAACTCTTCAATCCCGGACTTGGTAGAAAACTCGTGCAGCCTTCATGTTTATATAGCAGTGTGCGTATCTGGGCTGCAACTACTTGCGCTGGATGAGATCTATCTTTTTCCTGAAAATCTGCACTTAAAGATCTAAACGATACAGTTTGATCTTTTAGTTTTTATCTTTAATCTTTATTCCCTGAACGAACTCTTCTAGTTTGTAATTCGAACTTTAATTATCTTTTAATTCGTTCCTAAAGATAGATCATCTTATCTGCTGCTAACTGCACAATAATCTGTTAAAGATATAACAGATTTATGTGTCCAGTATTTTCGGGCTGGATGTCAGGACATCGTGTCCGACATCTTGGATCCTGCAGCTTCAATTCTTCATTTGACATTTTATCTTGCCTTGTGCATTGTGCAGCCCGATCTTATTCCTTGACATAACGTTGGACATCATGTGCAGCAACTCCAGCTTTCCTTCATTGTCTAAGTGCTTATGCTTTAACAAAATCTTAGCCAATCTTTTAAAACTCCGTAGAGCTAAGCATTAACAAAATCCTTTACAAGCAAAGATCCACAAGGGATGTACCCTCCCTTCTTCTCTTTGAACAACCAAGTGGATCTACGCTCCACTTGAACTGATCCACAAGAGATGTACCCTCTCTTGTTCTCAGTATAACAATCCAAGTAGATGTACGCTCTACTTGTACCACAAAGGATGTACGCTCCAAAGTGTTAAGACAAAGAATTCTTAGGCGGTTAGTCCCTTGAATTTTGTAAGGGGAAACAAAAGATATCTCAGACAGTTAGTCCTTTGAAATCTTTTGTCTAAAGGGAAAGGGAAGAATCAAAAGAATTCTCAGGCGATTAGTCCTTTGAATCTTTCTTCAAGAGGGGGAAGTGAGAATCAAAAGAATTCTCAGGCGGTTAGTCCTTTGAATCTTTTGTCAAGAGGGAGAAGGGATGAAAAGATAGCACACTTTTGTTTTCTGCAGAATTTCCACTTGCAGAAAAACAAAGTTTTGAAACAAAGTTTAGAAAGCTTTTTGGCAAAGAAAAAGCAATGGGCAATGGTTAGAGAAATATTGTGAAAAAGAATTGGTTTGAAGAATATCATATATGTCTTTTTTGAATGTGTGCCAAAGTCATGCTTTTATAGACTCTTCATGTCTGGCCAAAGAAACCATTGGAAGAGTTGTGACTTTAGAGAAAACCATGTTAAGAGTTATAACTCTTAACTTTTTCTTCAAAACTATTCACTGGTAATTGATTACCACAAAGGTGTAATCGATTACACAATGCATTTTATGAAAAGTTGTGACTCTTCACAATTGGATTTGAATTCCAACGTTTAGATTCACTTGTAATCGATTACTAATATAGTGTAATCGATTACACTATTTGAAAAACATTTTGGAACATTACAAATCATTTGAAAACATTTTGAAAACCAAACTAGTCACTGGTAATCAATTACCAGAGAGTAATCACTCTGGTAACTTAGAAAATTTGAGAAAATTCAAATGTAAAACAAAACTATGCTATTTGGTTTTTGAAAACATCTTTTAATACTTATCCTATATGAAGTCTTGACTTGTTGCTTCTTAATTTCTTCTATTGAATCTTGAATCTTGGATTGGATTCTTGATGCTTGATCTTGAAGTCTGGAATCAATCACTGGGGCTTTTGGCATCATCAAAATTGCTTGGTTCATCATCATGAAGCTTGCTTCTACAAAGATAAAACTGAAGACCCCGGAAGAAGCAACTGAGCTAATTGAGAACATGTCAGCCAGTGATCATGCCATTCTATGAGAGAGAACCCATCAACCCACGAAGAAAAGCTTTTTAGAACTATCATCACATGACACTTTATTGGCACAGAAAAAGTTGCTTTCTAAGAAACTTGAGATATTAACAGAAACACTCGGTAAGCTATAAACTAAATTGTTTATTGGTCAACCTACGCACTCTTCTATTTTGCAGGTTACAGGTTGTACAATCTTTGGTTAGGCTCATGAAATAGGCCAATTTATTCCCACTGAAGAAAACACTCAAGAAATTCATTATATGGGAAATCAAAAGCGACAAGGG
Source organism: Glycine max (assembly GCF_000004515.6). NCBI lineage: Eukaryota > Viridiplantae > Streptophyta > Magnoliopsida > Fabales > Fabaceae > Glycine > Glycine max. The sequence continues at coordinate 24,884,003 of NC_016091.4, forward strand.
TATACTCAAGAAGGATTTTCAGGCTTCCAATAGGGTCATATCGCAACCTACCCTTCGACGGGAGGGCGACGCGAGACTCACGGGTGCGTCTTCCAAGAAAGGAATACGCGCGGAGTCGCCACTAATGTTTATTTGAGGAAAACGTCGGAAAAATCGGAAAAGACGTGGTCTATGAATTTTAAGTGAAGGGTTCGGGAGTTGTATTTACGCATGGGGAAGGTATTAGCACCCCACACGTCTGTCACAAGGGACGACAACCTTTAATCAAATGTGCAAACATGACTTCAATTTTTATGTTCCCTTTTACGTCTTTATTTCTTTTTGTACTTTTTATATTTTTATCTTTTTGTAGTCGACGAGGGTGTTTCCCTTGCTCCTATGTATTCCTCAATTGTGATAAGGAAATCAGACCTACGTAGTTATTTGTGAACAAAGTGTTTGGTTAAGTTATTTTTATCCCATTTTTGCAAAATATGTTTTCGTTGAATGAAAGGTCTTTTAAGGCGTTGGACCATTAAATGATCTTTTTATTTTTGGAAGAGGTAATAAAGTTACATGTTGATTTTAGGCCTTTTAGAAATCTACATTTAACCAATAAAAGCGGAAAAGACCATTTCAAGGCGTTGGACCTTTAAAAATGGCTTTTTTAGGTGATGACAAAAAGTTTGGTTTATGAATTGATTTTAGCATTAGTTTCACTTTGGTTATTAGTCGATTCGATTAAGAAAGGGAAATCCCAAAGAAAATATCCGGTTGATTTTTTATTTATTTATTTTACTAAAAGATATTTTTTATTATTATATTCTTATTTTGCCTCTTTTTGGTTTAAAACGCGGTTACGGCATGACCGAACGGTCGAAATTCATTTTAACAGAAATTAAAGGATGTTACAATACGAATGATCGGTGGAAATTTATTTTATTTTTTATTAGGCGAGAGAATGACTTAAATAAATGACTAAAGCACGTCAAAAAAGGGGTACGGAAAGTAGATGAGATGAAAATAAAAGCACGCGAAACAAGTGAGGACCTCTAAGGGTACATAGAATGAATTGAAAAGTTCGATTTCGGGAACTTACCGGTTGAAGACCGAAGAACGAACGACGAACGACGAAGAACGGTTGAAAATCTTCGCGAAATCACCCACAGAAACGTCACGGAAGCGCCTCGGCTTGGATTTTCTTCACGGAAACAATTTTCCTCACTAATTTTAAGTGAATCTCAGATACCAGGAGGGTTGAACATTTTTGTTCTTCCCTCCTTCCCCTATTTATAGGAAAAGGAAGGAGGAGCTTGCCACCCAGCTCGCCCAAGCGAGCTAGGTTGCTTCCTCCAGAAGCAACCGCCTTCTGGAGGAACATCCTGGAAGGCCCAAGTGGGCCTGGTTGCTATTTGCACCCCCCTTTTTACTAAACACACCCCTTGCCATTTTTTGCTAATTCTTTTTCCGTAACATTACGGAAACTTCCGAATTACGCAACGATACTTGTTTTCCTTCCGTAATGTTACGGAACCTTACGGATTACGTAATCATCCCTTTTTTGCCTTCCGGAATGTTACAGAACTTTACGGATTGCGCACTAACACTTCCTTTTAATTTTCGGCATGTCACGGAACTTCACGGATTGTGCTACAATGCTTTCTTTTGACTTTCGGCATGTCTCGAAACTTCACGAATTGCCTAACGATGGGTGCCAAGTACCTCGAAGTGGTCAAACGAGGGTCGCATCCCAACAATGGATGGTCCCCGGACGAAATTAGGGTATGACAGTTGCCCCTCTTTACTTGTCTTTTATTGGAGATAAAAGGGAAGTAAAGATAAGACACTAATTTCGTTCGAGCGAAACACCATTCGGCCGGTGAATCTCTCTGTCAGCGGAACCTGCAAAAATTTGAAAATGATCAGTACCGACACATAATCCTGATACTGTCGAATTCGTTCCTCCTGGTTGACACAAGGCGCAGAATGACCATATTTTGTCTCGGCGTGTCTTTGGACGCGATCGAACCTGGGCGGCAAGGCGCAGAATGACCATAATTTGTCTCTGAGTGCCACCGGACATGATCACCTCTGGATGGCAAAAAGGTGTACGTAATGACCATAATTTGTCTCCTCCCACCTCTCGACTTACTGTCTCCGAATGAAAAAGGGCACAGAATGACCATAATTTGTCTCTGCGCGTTAATCACTCGACTTGCGAAATCTGAATGACAAAGGGTGCAGAATTTGTCTCTGCGCGTTTACCACTCAACTTGATGCTCTTGAATGACAAAGGGCGCAGAATTTGTCTCTGCGCGTTTATCACTCAACTTGCTGCTCTTGAATGACAAAGGGCGCAGAATTTGTCTCTGCGTGTTTATCACTCATCGAGCGTGCGGATGACCGTAATTTGTCTCCGCATGTCATCAGGCCCGCTGCCTCTGGATGACAAAAGGCACAGAAGGCAATGTTAGTCTTTGCGTGCTATCATGCTTTGAGTCTTAGAGATAGAAAAAGAAAATTTAAAAGTGCGAGACCAAATGCTTCCCGCATGTCATCGGGCTTGCCACCTCTTGAAGACAAAAGGCACAGAAGACGATGTTAGTCTCTACGTGCTATCATGCTTTGAGTCTTAGAGATAGCAAAAAGAAAGTTTAAAAGTGCGGGACCAAATGGTTCCTGCATGTCATCGGGCCCGCCACCTCTGAATGACAAAAGGTGCAGAAGACAACGTTAGTCTCTGCATGCTATCATGCTTTGAGTCTTCGAGATAGAAAAATAAAGTTTAAAAGTGCGGGACCAAATGGTTCCCGCATGTCATCGGGCCCACCGCCTCTGGATGACAAAAGGCGCAGAAGACGACGTTAGTCTCTACGTGCTATCATGCTTTGAGTCTTAGAGATAGCAAAAGAAGTGCAGGACCAAATGGTTCCCGCATGTCATCGGGCCCGCTGCCTTTGGATGACAAAAGACGCAGAATACGACGTTAGTCTCTGCGTGCTATCATGCTTTGAGTCTTAGAGATAGCAAAAGATGTGCGAGACCATATGGTTCTCGCATGTCATCGGGCCCGTTGCCTCTTGATGTCAAAAGGCGCAGAAGACAACGTTAGTCTCTGCGTGCTATCATGCTTTGAGTCTTAGAGATAACCAAAGAAGCGCGGGACCAAATGGTTCCCGCTTGTCATCGGGCCCGCTGCCTTTGGATGACAAAAGGCGCAGAAGACGACGTTAGTCTCTGCGTGCTATCATGCTTTGAGTCTTAGAGATAGCAAAAGAAGTGCGGGACCAAATGGTTCCCGCATGTCATCAGGCCCGCCGCCTCTGGATGACAAAAGGCGCAGAAGACAATGTCAGTCTCTGCGTGCTATCATGCTCTGAGTCTTCGAGATAGCAAAAGAAAGTTTAAAAGTGCGGGACCAAATGGTTCCCGCATGTCATCGGGCCCGCCGCCTTTGAATGACAAAAGGCGCAGAAGACAACGTTAGTCTCTGCGTGCAATCATGCTTTGAGTCTTCAAGATGGCAAAAGAAAGTTTAAAAGTGCAGGACCAAATGGTTCCCGCATGTCATCTGGCTTGCCGCCTCTGGATGACAAAAGGCGCAGAAGACGACGTTAGTCTCTGCGTGCTATCATGCTTTGAGTCTTATAGATAGCAAAAGAAAGTTTAAAAGTGCGGGACCAAATGGTTCCCGCATGTCATCGGGCCCACCGCCTCTGGATGACCAAAGGCGCAGAAGACAACGTTAGTCTCTTCGTGTTATAATGCTTTGAGTCTTCGAGATAGCAAAAGAAAGTATAAAAGTGCAGGACCAAATGGTTCCCGCATGTCATCGGGCCCACCGCCTCTGGATGACAAAAGGCGCAGAAGACTGTTAGACAAGTGGCCTCAGAAATCTTAAGAAGGGGGGGGGGGTTGAATTAAGATATTCCAAACTATTTCCCCTAATTCAAAATCTATTTCACTTTTTACTCAAGTTATGAATTCCCTTAATGACAATCTTCTTAAATATTAATTCAAATGAAACAATTTTAATATGAATATAAAGCAATAATAAATAAAGGAGATTAAGGGAGGAGAAAATGCAAACTCAGTTTTATACTGGTTCGATCACACCCTTGTGCCTACGTCCAGTCCCCAAGCAACCCGCTTGAGAGTTCCACTATCTTGTAAATTCCTTTTACAAGTTCTAAACACACAAGGACAATCCTTCCTTTGTGTTTAGAATTCCTTTACAACAAGAGACTCACAGTCTCTTAATCCCTTAGAGAATGAGAAGAAGAAAAAGAACAAATCTCTCTAGAAAGAGATGGATTTTACAGATTGAGCACTCAAATAATTCCTTAATGAATTGCAATTGAATTGGCCAAGGAATTCTTAAGAGGATAAAATGAATTTTCTCTTTGAGAGGATAAACACTTGTTATTCTTAAAATCTCTGAGCAATTTCGTGTTTAAGTCACATATATATAGACCATTGGTGGTCATGAATAAAGCCTTTGAAAAGTTGTGACTCTTGAAATTATTTTTCTGAAAATCCTGTCTGGTAATCGATTACAGTAATTGTGTAATCGATTACAGCTTTTAAAATTTCAATTAAAACATTTACTAACTGCTGGTAATCGATTACCAAAATTGTGTAATCGATTACAAAGTCTAAAATTTCGAATTCAAATTTTTTGTAGCTGTTATAAAACGTATTTGGCCACTGGTAATCGATTACATCCTCTGGTAATCGATTACCAGAGAGTAAAACCTTTGAGAAACACTTTTTTAATTTAAATCACTTGGCCAAACCTTTGCTAATTCAATTAGGAATTCCCTTCCTAATATTCTAGTGATCATCTTGATGTTGTGACTTGTAATCTTGAAGTATTGTCTTGAATTTAATCTTGAAAAGCCCATTTGCATCAATTGCAACACATCATCATGATCATCATCAAAACATCAAAGGCAATTGCATCTACAAAGACGACGTTAGTCTCTATGTGCTATCATGCTTTGAGTCTTAGAGATAGCAATAGAAGTGTGGGACCAAATGGTTCCCGCATGTCATCAGGCCTGCTGCCTTTGGATGACAAAAGGCGCAGAAGAAGACATTAGTCTCTGCGTGCTATCATGCTTTGAGTCTTAGAGATAGCAAAAGAAAGTTTAAAAAGGCGGGACCAAATGGTTCCCGCATGTCATCGAGCCCATCGCCTCTGGATGACAAAAGGCACAGAAGACAATGTTAGTCTCTGCGTGCTATCATGCTTTGAGTCTTAGAGATAGCAAAAGAAGTGCGGGACCAAATGGTTCGTGCATGTCATCGGGCCCGCCGCCTCTAGATGACAAAAGGGGCAGAAGACAATGTCAGTCTCTGCGTTCTATCATGCTTTGAGTCTTCGAGATTGCAAAAGAAAGTTTAAAAGTGCGAGACCAAACGGTTCCCGCATGTCATCGGGCCCGCTACTTTTGGATGACAAAAGGCGCAGAAGACGACATTAGTCAATGCGTGCTATCATGCTTTGAGTCTTAGAGATAGCAAAAGAAATTTTTAAAATGCTGGACCAAATCGTTCCCGCATGTCATCGGGCCCACCGCCTCTGGATGACAAAAGGCGCAGAAGATGACGATTGTGTCTACGTGCTATCATGCTTTGAGTCTTAGAGATAGCAAAAGAAGTGCGGGACCAAATGGTTCCCGCATGTCATCGGGCCCACTGCCTTTGGATGACAAATGGTACAGAAGACGACGTTAGTCTCTGCGTGCTATCATGGTTTGAATCTTAGAGATAGCCAAAGAAGTGCGGGACCAAATGGTTCCCGCATGTCATCGGGGCCGTTGCCTTTGGATGGCAAAAGGCGCAGAAGACGACATTATTCTCTGCGTGCTATCATGCTTTGAGTTCTACAGATAGCAAAAGAAAGTTCAAAAGTGTGGGACAAAATGGTTCCCACATGTCATCGAGCCCGCCGCCTCTGGATGACAAAAGGCGCAAAAGACAACGTTTGTCTCTGCATGCTATCATTCTTTGAGTCTTCGAGATAGCAAAGGAAAGTTTAAAAGTGCAAGACCAAATGGTTCCTGCATGTCATCGGGCCGACCGCCTCTGGATGACAAACGACGCAGAAGACGACGTTAGTCTCTACGTGCTATCATGCTTTGAGTCTTGGAGATAGCAAAAGAAGTGCGGGACCAAATGGCACCCACATGTCATCGGGCCCGTTGCCTTTGGATGACAAAGGCGCATAAGACGATGTTAGTCTCTGCGTTCTATCATGCTTTGAGTCTTAGAGATAGCAAAAGAAGTGTGGGACCAAATGGTTCCCGCATGTCATCGGGCCCGCCGCCTCTGGATGACAAAAGGCGCAGAAGACGACGTTAGTCTCTACGTGCTATCATGCTTTGAGTCTTAGTGATAGCAATAGAAGTGTGGGACCAAATGGTTCACGCATGTCATCAGGCCCGCTACCTTTGGATGACAAAAGGCCCAGAAGACGACATTAGTCTCTGCGTGCTATCATGCTTTGAGTCTTAGAGATAGCAAATGAAAGTTAAAAAATGCGGGACCAAATGGTTCCCGCATGTCATCGGGCCCACTGCCTTTGGATGACAAAAGGTACAAAAGCCGATGTTAGTCTCTGCGTGCTATCATGGTTTAAGTCTTAGAAATAGCCAAAGAAGTGCGGGACCAAATGTTTCCCGCATGTCATCGGGCCCGTTGCCATTGGATGACAAAAGGCGCAGAAGACGACATTAGTCTCTGCGTGCTATCATGCTTTGAGTTTTGCAGATAGCAAAAGAAATTTTAAAAGTGTGGGACAAAATGGTTCCCGCATGTCATCGATCCCGCCGCCTCTGGGTGACAAAAGGCGTAAAAGACAACGTTAGTCTCTGCTTGCTATCATGCTTTGAGTGTTCGAGATAGCAAAAGAAAGTTTAAAAGTGTGGGACAAAATGGTTCCCGCATGTCATCGGGCCAACCGCCTCTGGATGACAAAAGGCGCAGAAGACGACGTTAGTCTCTACGTGTTATCATGCGTTGAGTCTTAGAGATAGCAAAAGAAGTGAAGGACCAAATCGTTCGTGCATGTCATCGGGCCCGCTGCCTTTGGATGACAAAAGATGCAGAATACGATGTTAGTCTCTGCGTGCTATCATGCTTTGAGTCTTAGAGATAGCAAAAGAAGTGCGGGACCAAATGGTTCCCGCATGTCATCGGGCTCGCTGCCTCTTGATGTCAAAAGGCGCAGAAGACGACGTTGGTCTCTGCGTGCTATCATGCTTTGAGTCTTAGAGATAACAAAAGAAGCGCGGGACCAAATGGTTCCCGTATGTCATCGGGCCCGCTGCCTTTGGATGACAAAAGGCGCAGAAGACGATGTTAGTCTCTGCGTGCTATCATGCTTTGAGACTTAGAGATAGCAAAAGAAGTGCGGGACCAAATGGTTCCCGCATGTCATCGAACCCGCGGCCTCTGGATGATAAAAGGCGCAGAAGACAATGTCAGTCTCTGCATGCAATCATGCTTTGAGTCTAAGAGATAGCAAAAGAAAGTTTAAAAGTGCAGGACCAAATGGTTCCCACATGTCATCGGGCCCACCGCCTCTGGATGACAAAAGACGCAGAGGACGACGTTAGTCTCTACGTGCAATCATGCTTTGAGTCTTGGAGATAGCAAAACAAGTGCGGGACCAAATAGCACCTGCATGTCATCGGGCCCGTTGCCTTTGGATGACAAAAGGCGCATAAGACGACGTTAGTCTTTGCATTCTATCATGCTTTGAGTCTTAGAGATAGCAAAAGAAGTGCGGGACCAAATGGTTCCTGCATGTCATCGGGCCCGCCGCCTCTGGATGACAAAAGGCGCAAAAGACGACGTTAGTCTGTACGTGCTATCATGCATTGAGTCTTAGAGATAGAAAAAGAAGTGCGGGACCAAATGGTTCCCGCATGTCATCAGGCCCGCTGCCTTTGGATGAGAAAAGGCGCAGAAGACGACATTAGTCTCTACGTGCTATCATGCTTTGAGTCTTAGAGATAGCAAATGAAAGTTTAAAATTGCGGGACCAAATGGTTCCCGCATGTCATCGGGCCAACTGCCTCTAGATGACAAAAGGCGCAGAAGACGGCGTTAGTCTCTGCATGCTATCATGCTTTGAGTCTTAGAGATAGCAAAAGAAGTGCAGGACCAAATGGTTCCCGCATGTCATCGGGCCCGCCGCCTCTGGATGACAAAAGGAGCAGAAGACAATGTCAGTCTCTGCGTGCTATCATGCTCTGAGTCTTCGAGATAGCAAAAGAAAGTTTAAAAGTGCGGGACCAAATGATTCCCGCATGTCATTGGGCCCGCTGCCTCTGGATGAGAAAAGGCGCAGAAGACAACGTTAGTCTCTGCGTGCTATCATGCTTTGAGTCTTCAAGATAGCAAAAGAAAGTTTATAAGTGTGGGACAAAATGGTTCCCGCATGTCATCGGGCCCACCGCCTCTGGATGACAAAAGGCGCAGAAGACGACGTTAGTCTCTACGTGCTATCATGCTTTGAGTCTTAGAGATAGCAAAAGAAGTGCAGGACCAAATGGTTCCCGCATGTCATCGGGCCCGCTGCCTTTGGATGACAAAAGACGCAGAATACGACGTTAGTCTCTGCGTGCTATCATGCTTTGAGTCTTAGAGATAGCAAAAGAAGTACGGGACCAAATGTTTCCCGCATGTCATCGGGCCCGCTGCCTCTTGATGTCAAAAGGCGTAGAAGACGACGTTAGTCTCTGCGTGCTATCATGCTTTGAGTCTTAGAGATAACAAAAGAAACGCGGGACCAAATGGTTCCCGCATGTCATCTGGCCCGCCGCCTCTGGATGACAAAAGGCGCAGAAGACGACGTTAGTCTTTACGTGCTATCATGCTTTGAGTCTTAGTGATAGCAAAAGAAGTGTGGGACCAAATGGTTCACGCATGTCATCAGGCCCGCTGCCTTTGGATGAGAAAAGGCGCAGAAGACGACATTAGTCTCTACGTGCTATCATGCTTTGAGTCTTAGAGATAGCAAATGAAATTTTAAAAATGCGGGACCAAATGGTTCCCGCATGTCATCGGGCCAACTGCCTCTGGATGACAAAAGGCGCAGAATACGATGTTAGTCTCTGCGTGCTATCATGGTTTAAGTCTTAGAGATAGCCAAAGAAATGCGGGACCAAATGGTTCCCGCATGTCATCGGGCCCATTGCCATTGGATGACAAAAGGCGCAGAAGACGACATTAGTCTCTGCGTGCTATCATGCTTTGAGTTTTGCAGATAGCAAAAGAAAGTTTAAAAGTGTGGGACAAAATGGTTCCCGCATGTCATCGATCCCGCCGCCTCTGGGTGACAAAAGGCGCAAAAGACAACGTTAGTCTCTGCTTGCTATCATGCTTTGAGTGTTCGAGATAGCAAAAGAAAGTTTAAAAGTGTGGGACAAAATGGTTCTCGCATGTCATCGGGCCAACCGCCTTTGGATGACAAAAGGCGCAGAAGACGACGTTAGTCTCTACGTGTTATCATGCGTTGAGTCTTAGAGATAGCAAAAGAAGTGAAGGACCAAATGGTTCCAGCATGTTATCGGGCCCACTGCCTTTGGATGACAAAAGATGCAGAATACGACGTTAGTCTCTGCGTGCTATCATGCTTTGAGTCTTAGAGATAGAAAAAGAAGTGCGGGACCAAATGGTTCCCGCATGTCATCGGGCCCGCTGCCTCTTGATGTCAAAAGGCGCAGAAGACGACGTTAGTCTCTGCGTGCTATCATGCTTTGAGTCTTAGAGATAACGAAAGAAGCGCGGGACCAAATGGTTCCCGTATGTCATCGGGCCCGCTGCCATTGGATGACAAAAGGCGCAGAAGACGATGTTAGTCTATGCGTGCTATCATGCTTTGAGACTTAGAGATAGCAAAAGAAGTGCGGGACCAAATGGTTCCCGCATGTCATCGGGCCCGCCGCCTCTGGACGATAAAAGGCGCAGAAGACAATGTCAGTCTCTGCATGCAATCATGCTTTGAGTCTAAGAGATAGCAAAAGAAAGTTTAAAAGTGCAGGACCAACTGGTTCCCGCATGTCATCGGGCCCACCGCCTCTGGATGACAAAAGACGCAGAGGACGACGTTAGTCTCTACGTGCTATCATGCTTTGAGTCTTGGAGACAGCAAAAGAAGTGCGGGACCAAATAGCACCCGCATGTCATCGGGCCCGTTGCCTTTGGATGACAAAAGGCGCATAAGACGACGTTAGTCTTTGCATTCTATCATGCTTTGAGTCTTAGAGATAGCAAAAGAAGTGCGGGACCAAATGGTTCCTGCATGTCATCGGGCCCGCCGCCTCTGGATGACAAAAGGCGCAAAAGACGACGTTAGTCTGTACGTGCTATCATGCATTGAGTCTTAGAGATAGAAAAAGAAGTGCGGGACCAAATGGTTCCCGCATGTCATCAGGCCCGCTGCCTTTGGATGAGAAAAGGCGCAGCAGACGACATTAGTCTCTACGTGCTATCACCCCTTGAGTCTTAGAGATAGCAAATGAAAGTTTAAAATTGCGGGACCAAATGGTTCCCGCATGTCATCGGGCCAACTGCCTCTAGATGACAAAAGGCGCAGAAGACGGCGTTAGTCTCTGCATGCTATCATGCTTTGAGTCTTAGAGATAGCAAAAGAAGTGCAGGACCAAATGGTTCCCGCATGTCATCGGGCCCGCCGCCTCTGGATGACAAAAGGAGCAGAAGACAATGTCAGTCTCTGCGTGCTATCATGCTCTGAGTCTTCGAGATAGCAAAAGAAAGTTTAAAAGTGCGGGACCAAATGGTTCCCGCATGTCATCGGGCCCGCTGCCTTAGGATGAGAAAAGGCGCAGAAGATGACATTAGTCTCTGCGTGCTATCATGCTTTGAGTCTTAGAGATAGCAAATGAAATTTTAAAAATGCGGGACCAAATGGTTCCCGCATGTCATCGGGCAAACTGCCTCTGGATGACAAAAGGCGCAGAAGACGATGTTAGTCTCTGCATGCTATCATGCTTTGAGTCTTAGAGATAGCAAAAGAAGTGCGGGACCAAATGGTTCCCGCATGTCATCGGGCCCGCCGCCTCTGGATGACAAAAGGCGCAGAAGACAATGTCAGTCTCTGCATGCTATCATGCTTTGAGTCTAAGAGATAGCAAAAGAAAGTTTAAAAGTGCAGGACCAAATGGTTCCCACATGTCATCGGGCCCACCGCCTCTGGATGACAAAAGACGCAGAGGACGACGTTAGTCTCTACGTGCTATCATGCTTTGTGTCTTGAAGATAGCAAAACAAGTGCGGGACCAAATAGCACCCGCATGTCATCGGGCCCATTGCCTTTGGATGACAAAAGGCGCATAAGACGACGTTAGTCTCTGCATTCTATGATGCTTTGAGTCTTAGAGATAGCAAAAGAAGTGCGGGACCAAATGGTTCCTTCATGTCATCGGGCCCGCCGCCTCTGGATGACAAAAGGCGCAGAAGATGACGTTAGTCTGTACGTGCTATCATGCATTGAGTCTTAGAGATAGCAAAAGAAGTGCGGGACCAAATGGTTCCCGCATGTCATCAGGCCCGCTGCCTTTGGATGAGAAAAGGCGCAGAAGACGACATTAGTCTCTGCGTGCTATCATGCTTTGAGTCTTAGCGATAGCAAATGAAAGTTTAAAATTGCGGGACCAAATGGTTCCCGCATGTCATCGGGCCAACTGCCTCTAGATGACAAAAGGCGCAGAAGACGGCGTTAGTCTCTGCATGCTATCATGCTTTGAGTCTTAGAGATAGCAAAAGAAGTGCGGGACCAAATGGTTCCCGCATGTCATCGGGCCCGCCGCCTCTGGATGACAAAAGGAGCAGAAGACAATGTCAGTCTCTGCGTGCTATCATGCTCTGAGTCTTCGAGATAGCAAAAGAAAGTTTAAAAGTGCGGGACCAAATGATTCCCGCATGTCATTGGGCCCGCCGCCTCTGGATGAGAAAAGGCGCAGAAGACAACGTTAGTCTCTGCGTGCTGTCATGCTTTGAGTCTTCAAGATAGCAACAGAAAGTTTAAAAGTGTGGGACAAAATGGTTCCCGCATGTCATCGGGCCCACCGCCTCTGGATGACAAAAGGCGCAGAAGACGACGTTAGTCTCTACGTGCTATCATGCTTTGAGTCTTAGAGATAGCAAAAGAAGTGCAGGACCAAATGGTTCCCGCATGTCACCGGGCCCGCTGCCTTTGGATGACAAAAGATGCAGAATACGACGTTAGTCTCTGCGTGCTATCATGCTTTGAGTCTTAGAGATAGCAAAAGAAGTACGGGACCAAATGGTTCCCGCATGTCATCGGGCCCGCTGCCTCTGGATGACAAAAGGCGCAGAAGACGACGTTAGTCTGTACGTGCTTTCATGCATTGAGTCTTAGAGATAGCAAAAGAAGTGCGGGACCAAATGGTTCCCGCATGTCATCAGGCCCGCTGCCTTTGGATGAGAAAAGGCGCAGAAGACGACATTAGTCTCTGCGTGCTATCATGCTTTGAGTCTTAGAGATAGCAAATGAAAGTTTAAAATTGCGGGACCAAATGGTTCCCGCATGTCATCGGGCCAACTGCCTCTAGATGACGAAAGGCGCAGAAGATGGCGTTAGTCTCTGCGTGCTATCATGCTTTGAGTCTTAGAGATAACAAAAGAAACGCGGGACCAAATGGTTCCCGCATGTCATCGGGCCCACTGCCTTTGGATGACAAAAGGCGCAGAAGACGACATTAGTCTCTGCGTGCTATCATGCTTTGAGTCTTACAGATAGGAAAAGAAAGTTTAAAAGTGTGGGACCAAATGGTTCCCGCAAGTTATCGGGCCCGCCGCCTCTGGATGACAAAAGGCGCAGAAGACAACGTTAGTCTCTGCGTGCTATCATGCTTTGAGTCTTCGAGATAGCAAAAGAAAGTTTAAAAGTGCGGGACCAAATGGTTCTCGCATGTCATCGGGCCCACCGCCTCTGGATGACAAAAGGCACAGAAGACGACTTTAGTCTCTACGTGCTATCTGTCGCAACGTGCCCTTTTGCGGGCGAGCGAGGGCGAGGCTCACGGGTGCGCTTTCCAAAGGAGGAAAGGTGCGCGGAGTCGCCACCAACGTTTATTTGTGGGAAACGTCGAAAAAACCGAAGGAAACTAGTGAAAATGAAAATTTTAAGTTCGGGAGTTGTATTTACGTTTGAGGAAGGTATTAGCACCTCTTACGTTTGTCTCGAAGGACAACAGCTTGTTTTTCAGAATTGTGGAAATTGTGTTATCTTAACTTTATTTCTTTTTTATTTTTGAGGTCGACAAAAGCGGGGCTTTTGCTCCTAGGTACCCTCCATCGAAGAGGAAATCAGACCTACGTAGTTCTTTCTTATGCGTGAATCCAGTGATTGATTTTTTACTTGAGGGGTGATCATTTTAAGTCGTTGGACCTTAAAAATGATCCTTTTTACTTAGTAAGAAACTGAAATGATAAACTTTAAAAAAACCTATTTTTGTGGACGAGCTTGACTAGGCGAGTTTGATTTTAGCCTTAGTTTCACTTTAGTTATTAGTCAATTCAATTAAGAATGAGAAATCCCAAAGAGAAAACGGCCGATTGATTTTTCGCTTTTACTTTACCAAAAGGTATTTTTTTATTATTATATTATTATTTTACCTCTTTTTTTATTTCCAACGTGGTTACGGCACAACCGAACGGTCGGAATTCATTTTAACCGAAATTAACGGATGATACAATTCAAACGATCGGTGGAAATTTATTTTATTTTTAGATTAGGCGAGAAATGACTTAAATAAATGGCTTAAGCACGTCAAAAGGGGGTATAAAAAGCAAATGAAAACGAGAATAAAAATACATGAAACAAAATGTGGACCACCACGGGTACATATAATGAATTAAAAAAGCTCGGTTTAAGGTACTTACCCGTTGAAGACTGAAGAAAACGAAGAACAAACGATGAATCTTGCAGAACGGTCGAGAATCTTCGCGTAATTACTCACGGAAACGTTACGGAAGCGCCTCAGCTTGGATTTTCTTCACGGAAATAATTTTCCTCAGCAATTTCGAGAGAGGGAGAAGTGCCAAGAAGGCTGAACCCTTTTCTTCTTCACTCCTCCCCCTATTTATAGCAAAATAGGGGAGGAGCTTGCCACCCAGCTCGCCCAGGCGAGCAAGGTTGCTTCCTCTAGAAGCAACAACCTTCTGGAGGAAGGATCTGGAAGGCCCAAGTGAGCCAGATTGCTATTTGTACCCCTCTTTTTACTAAATGCACTCCCCTTCTATTTTTTTGGTAATTCTTTTTCCGTAACGTTACGAAACTTCACAAATTTCGTAACCATACTTATTTTTCTTCCGCAAGGTTACGAATCCTTATGGATTATGTATTTACTCTTTTTTAGCTTTCGAAGAAGTTACGAAAACTTACGGATTGCGCAAAAACTACTCTTTTCGATTTCCGCCATATTACGGAATTTTACGGATTGCGCAAGCCTGCTTCCTTTTGATTTCTGACACGTCTCGGGACTTCATTGATTGTGCAACAAAGGACGCCAAGTGTCTCGAAGCGGCCAATCAAAGGTTGTATATCATCAAATAAAAATCCCCGGACGAAATTAGGGTATGACAGTTGCCCCTCTTTTCTTACCTCTCATAGGAGATAAGAGGAAAGCAAAGATAGGACACTGATTTCGTCCGTCCTGCCCTTTCCGTGATGACGACTCTCGTCTCTACTCCTTCTTTTTTTTCTTCTGCACAAAACAAAATACAAACAACAACCAGAACAACGAATATAATATATATATACACATATACACATATTCGGCGAAGGAACCGATCCGGAAAACAATAGAAGAACGTGTTTCCCAGTCACAAGAGGCTTCGCGCTTGATAATGGAGGACTCATAAGCAGCGCTAGGCAATGACATTCATGGGGCTCTGAAAAAGGTGGAGAATGGAGGATTGCCTTGAGGGTCCGCACTTAGGAAATCATGAAACGCACCTCCAAACTCGAAAGTGGAGGACACATGAACAGCGCTAGGCAATAAAATTCATGGGGCTCCGAAAAAGGGTGAGAATGGAGGATTGCCTTAAGGGTCCGCACTTAGGCAATCGTGAAAAACAGCTCCAAACTCGAAAGTGGAGGACACATGAACAATGCTAGGCAATAACATTCACGGGGATCCGAAAAAAGGGGAGAATGGAGGATTGCTTTGTGGATCCGCACTTAGGCAATCATGAAACACAGCTCAAAACTCGAAAGATGAGTACACATGAACAGCCATAGGCAATAACGTTCATGGGGCCCCGAAAAAGGGTGAGAATGGAGGATTGCCTTGAGGGTCCACACTTAGGCAATCATGAAACACAGCTCAAAACTCGAAAATGGAGGACACATGAACGAAAACGCAATTCATGGAGCTCCGAAAAAGGGTGAGAATGGAGGATTGCCTTGAGGGTCCGCACTTAGGCAATCATGAAACACAGCTCAAAACTCGAAAGATGAGTACACATGAACAGCCCTAGGCAATAACGTTCATGGGGCCCCGAAAAAGGGAGAGAATGGAGGATTGCCTTGTGGGTCCGCACTTGGGCAATCATGAAACACAACTCAAAACACGAAAGATGAGTACACATGAACAGCCCTAGGCAATAACGTTCATGGGGCCCCGAAAAAGGGTGAGAATGGAGGATTGCCTTGAGGGTCCGCACTTAGGCAATCATGAAACACAGCTCCAAACTCGAATGTGGAGGACACATGAACAACCCTAGGCAATAACGTTCATGGGGCTCCGAAAAGGGTGAGAATGGAGGATTTCCTTGAGGGTCCGCACTTAGGCAATCATGAAACACAACTCCAAACTCGAAAGTGGAGGACACATGAACAGCCCTAGGCAATAATGTTCATGGGGCTCCGAAAAAGGGTGAGAATGTAGGATTGCCTTGAGGGTCTGCACTTAGGTAATCGTGAAAAACAGCTCCCAACTCGAAAGTGGAGGACACATGAACAGCGCTAGGCAATAACATTCATGGGGCCCCGAAAAAGGGTGAGAATGGAGGATTGCCTTGAGGGTCCACACTTAGGCAATCATGAAACACAGCTCCAAACTTGAAAATGGAGGACACATGAACAGCGCTAGGCAATAACATTCATGGGGCTCCAAAAAAGGGGGAGAATGGAGGATTGCCTTGAGGGTTCGCACCTAGGCAATCATGAAACACAGCTCCAAACTCGAAAGTGGAGGACACATGAACAACGCTTGGCAATAACATTCATGGGGCTCCAAAAAAGGGGGAGAATGGAGGATTGCCTTGTGGGTCCGCACTTAGGCAATTATGAAACACAGCTCAAAACTAGAAAATGGAGGACACATGAACGAAAACGCAATTCATGGAGCTCCGAAAAAGGGTGAGACTGGAGGATTGCCTAGAGGGTCCGCACTTAGGCAATCATGAAACACAGCTCAAAACTCGAAAGATGAGTACACATGAACAGCCCTAGGCAATAACGTTCATGGGGCCCCGAAAAAGGGAGAGAATGGAGGATTGCCTTGAGGGTCCGCACTTAGGCAATCATGAAACACAGCTCCAAACTCGAAAGTGGAGGACACATGAACAACCCTAGGCAATAACGTTCATGGGGCTCCGAAAAAGGGTGAGAATGGAGGATTTCCTTGAGGGTCCGCACTTAGGCAATCATGAAACACAACTCCAAACTCGAAAGTGGAGGACACATGAACAGCCCTAGGCAATAACGTTCATGGGGCTCCGAAAAAGGGTGAGAATGGAGGATTGCCTTGAGGGTCCGCACTTAGGCAATCGTGAAAAACAGCTCCAAACTCAAAAGTGGAGGACACATGAACAGCGCTAGGCAATAACATTCATTGGGCTCCGAAAAAGGGGGAGAATGGAGGATTGCTTTGTGGGTCCGAACTTAGGCAATCATGAAACACAACTCAAAACTCAAAAGTGGAGGACACATGAACAGCCCTAGGCAATAACGTTCATGGGGCCCCGAAAAAGGGTGAGAATGGAGGATTGCCTTGAGGGTCCGCACTTAGGCAATCATGAAACACAGCTCCAAACTCGAAAGTGGAGGACACATGAACAACGCTAGGCAATAACGTTCATGGGGCTCCGAAAAAGGGTGAGAATGGCGGATTGCCTTGAGGGTCCGCACTTAGGCAATCGTGAAACACAGTTCCAAATTCGAAAGTTGGAGGACAGTTGAACAGCGCCTTAAGGAATAACATGCATGGGGCTCCGAAAAGGGGGAGATTGGCGGATTGCCTTGAGGGTCCGCACTTGGGCAATCTTGAAACACAACTCAAAACACGAAAGATGAGTACACATGAACAGCCCTAGGCAATAACGTTCATGGGGCCCCGAAAAAGGGTGAGAATGGAGGATTGCCTTGAGGGTCCGCACTTAGGCAATCATGAAACACAGACTCCAAACTCGAAAGTGAAGGACACAGGCACAGCCTTAGCCAATAACGTTCATGGGGCTCCGAAAAGGGTGAGAATGGAGGATTTCCTTGAGGGTCCGCACTTAGCCAATCATGAACCATAACTCCAAACTCGAAATTGGAGGACACTGAAATACTCTTAGGCAATAACGTTCATGGGGTTCGGATAAGGGTTGAGAAGGGAGGATTCCCTTGAGGTTCCGCATTTAGCCATTCTTAAACCAAAATTCCAAATTGGAAATGGGGGGCCCCATCACAACGCTTGGCCATTACCGTTCTGGGGGTTCGGAAAAGGGTGGAGAAGGGGGAATTCCCTGAGGGTTCCCCATTTGGCCATTCTTAAACCAAACTTCAAACTTGAAAATGGAGGACACATGAACAGCGCTAGGCAATAACGTTCATGGGGCTCCGAAAAAGGGTGAGAATGGAGGATTGCCTTGAGGGTCCACACTTAGGCAATCATGAAACACAACTCCAAACTCGAAAGTGGAGGACACATGAACAGCGCTAGGCAATAACATTCATGGGTCTCCGAAAAAGGGTGAGAACGGAGGATTGCCTTGAGGGTCCGCACTTAGGCAATCATGAAACACAGCTCCAAACTCGAAAGTCGAGGACACATGAACAGCGCTATGCAATAACATTCATGGGGCTCCGAAGAAGGG